>NW_012115378.1:22964-85699 GCF_000951035.1 Colobus angolensis palliatus | reverse complement strand
TTCCATTCACAATTGCTTCAAAGAGAATAAAATACCTAGGAATCCAACTTACAAGGGATGTAAAGGACCTCTTCAAGGAGAACTACAAACCACTGACAAACAAATGGAAGAACATACCATGCTCATGGTAATCATGTGTTCTTATCATTCAGCTCCCGCTTATAAGCGAGAACATGAAATATTTGGTTTTCTGTTCCTGCGCTGGTTTGCTAAGGATAATAGGTTTCAGTTCCATCCTTGTCCCTGCAAAGGATATGATCTCATTACTTTTTATGACTGCATAGTATTCCATGGTGTATATGTACCACGTTTTCTTTATCCAGTCTATCACTGATAGTCATTTAGGTTGTTTCAGTGTATTTGCAATTGTGGATAGTACTGCAATGAACATATATGTGCATGTATCATTATAATAGAATAATGTATATTCCTTTGTTGTATACCCAATAATGGGATTGCTGGGTCAAATGATATTTCTGCCTCTAAATCTTTGAGGAGTCCCCACACTGTCTTCCACTATGGTTGAACTACTTTACACTCCCACAGACAGTGTAAAAGCATTCCTTTTTCTCCACACCCTCACCAGCATCTGTTGGTTTTATTTTGTTTTTGATTTTTTAATAATAGCCATTGTGACTGGTGTGAGATGGCATCTTATTGTGGTTTGAATTTGCATTTCTCTAATGATCAGTGATGTTGAGCTTTTGTTCATGTTTGTTGGCCACATATATGTCTTCTTTTATGTCCTTTCCCCACTTTTTAAAAATGGGGTTTTTTTTGCTTATAAATTTGTTTAAGTTTCTTGTAAATGCTGGATATTAGACCTTTGTCAGATGGATGGGTTGCAAAAATTTTCTCCCATTCTATAGGTTGTCTGTTCACTCTGATGCTAGTTTCTTTTGCTATGCAGAAGTAGACATACGTTTTTCTTTTTTCCATGCACTTGTTCCTGTCTTAGCAGAATTCCACTATTACTTGTTACTCAATGTTTCTTAGCCTTGTGGTGAGGAGCAGGTGTATTCTCTATTCTTCTAATTCAGCATCAGCCTTATATAGGCACTGTGCCTGGACTTCAGGACTGTGGTCTTCTCAGTGTTCCTGTGCTTCTGCTGGGCATAATTCTGAGCCCAATTATATATTCCTGCACTTTCACTAGAGCCGATTTTTTTTTCTGTTCTCTTACCCCAGATGCAGTAGGCTTTCACCATTGCCTTGAGTGTGACAGTGCTTGTTGGCTTTCCTCCAGCAGTTTTGGCCTTATTATGAAGAGGAAAAAGGCAAGGAGAATCTGGGTGGGGTTTTATGCCTTTCCTGACACAGCCACTATTCTCTTCCTTCAGGCTTGCATTGCAAGGGGATGCTTCTTCAGGACTCTCATCAATCTGTTTTGTGATCACTGTTTTTCACAAAGCTTTCACAGTGATTCTTATATCTGCACCCTCAGGAGTACTCTGTTCTCCTGAGATCCATCACTTGGCCTTAACAGTTCAGTAACAATTTTAGCTAAATTCTTACCAGCTTCTGGCAGCATCTGTCCTGGGTAATTGAATACTCATGTTCAATCTCTCCTTGTAGACACTTGCGTATACTTAGATTTCAGATTAGCCGTTTTTTTCTGTAAACTCAGATCTCTGATGGGTTCGAGTAAAATTATAAATTTGTGGATTGTTTGGCATTTTTGTTACAAGAGGTGAAGTGATGCTTTTTCTAGTTTTCTACATCTTAAGCAATAGACAGAGGTAGCACTATTCCTAATACCCCAAACTGGAACCTGCCATAATGTCTATTAACAGTCAAATGGTTAAATATGTTGAGGTATATTTATCCAAAGGACTACTATATAGCCATGAGAATGAGGTCACTTTAACTATGTAAAACAATATGGATATAACTCATAAATATAATGCTGAGCTAAGGAAGCCAGTCAAGAATGAGTATGTGCTAGATAATTTCATTTACATAAAATGCAAAACTAATCTATGCTTTTGAAAATTAAGGAACCAATGATCGTTGGAGAGCCAGAGACTGGAATGGAGAACAAGAGTGGCTTCTGAGATACCAGCCATGTTCTGTTCCTTGATATGTTTGTTATTTCTATAACTTTGTATTTCCACTTTTCTGTATGTATATTATAATTCATCAAAAATATTTTTAAAATATCTATTAATAAAAGCATGAATTCATAACTTTTCAAATAGCTAACTAAATGTAGCTAAAACATAATCCAGCAAAAGAGAGAAAATTAAGGGAATGGCAAGAAAGCTGAGAAAATAAAGGGCTAAAGCCTAAGGTCATCAATTATGGCAATAAATATAAATGCTTAACATTTTTCCCCATTAAAAGATAATAAAATACATAAAACTCATATATGTTTTTAATGATGTACAAATGCAAAAGGACTGTGGGTGAGCCCTTTCCCCAGTAATTTCCTTTTTTTTCTTCTTGAATTATGTTTGTGCTATCACAATTATATCCTTGAAACAATATACCTAATCTATCCAGTGGTGTTTGGGGCAAGAATATCTTGAAGACAGGTAGGAAAAGAGAGGTCAGTGAGGGTAATAATTTGAGTCATACAAAGAAAAATATATTTCCTGCAGATTGAAATGGTTCTGAGCTGGACTATTCTCAGCTAACTAAGGAAAACTGTTTATATTAATTTAGTATTAATCTCCAAACCTTAACCTCAGCTCAGTTCTTCACACACCCAGAACATTACCTTCATGACTTCAGAGAATTCTAGCTCCATGCATGAGGCTGGGCATCAGAGGACAATGCCACCCTGTCCTAGACCCCAGAAAGGAAGCACTTCATAGTGTGGCCACTATGTAAGAGAAGAGATGGAGAAATCAGACCCGAGGGATTTGGCTGAAGGAGAATGGAGGCTTTGTATGGGAATTAAATAGAAGAGTTTTAAAAACATTTTATTTTGAAAGCTTTATTGAGATATAAATATTTGATATTTTAAGATCTGATATTTTAAGAATTGCACATATTTAATATATGCATTTTGATGGACTTGGATATATGTATACCCATATTTAAGACAGTAAACATATCCATCACCTCCGAAAATTTCCTCATATTCTTTCGTGAGTTTTTTGTGTTCATGTAACTGAAAAGAGTCTATGGAAGTAGAAATAACAACTATTTCTGTCAGGAATTTTTCCTTGAAGACGATGTGGATTTGGGATATGTTGTCCTACAGGAATTCAAATAAATCTTGAGAAAATGTAGACCTGTGAGTAAGGCTTTGATTAAAAAATGGATCTTAAAATTTAACTACTCTTGGCTGGGCTCAGAGGCTCATATCTGTAATCCCAGCACCTTGGGAGGCCAAGGCGGGTGGGTAACTCGCGGTCAGAAGCTCGAGACCAGCCTGGCCAACACAGTGAAACCCTGTCTCTACTAAAAGTACAAAAATCAGCTGAGTGCATCTGTAATCCTAGCTACTTGGGAGGCTGAGGCAGGAGAATTTCGTGAACCCAGAAGGTGGAGGTTGCAGTGAGCCAAAATGGCACCAGAGGTGTTGATCTTAGATGACCCAAGATGAGCAAGATTCCATCTCAACTACTCCATTTTGAAAATAAGAAAATAATTTGGAGACTTTAAAATATCTTACCTCACTATAGCTCATTATAACTTTATAGAAAACTTCACATTTTTTATCTAATTGAAATTGCATGAGTTCTCTGTTTAAAGATGCCCAAATTGATGTCCATCTAAGATCTTATCTAGATTAAATTATCATATTATTATTCAACATATACATTTGAGACCTCAACTATGTGTTATATGCTATGTAAAGCCCAGAATAACAAGGTTCAATTTCTATTGTTACAAAGTTCAACATCTAATGACAGAGACAGACAGTTATAAGGTTAACAGGAACTCAGCGTTATAAAAACTATGATCACAGAATGTTCAATGTGTTGGAAGATAGTTCTCTATGGGTCTCTCAAGTTTCTGCGTATCTAATTGATGCACTCATTATCCCTTGTTTTAGACTGTCTTTTCAAAGATGTTATGTAACAGACAATCTTGAAAGGTAAAGATAATCTGTTTTTCAGGAGCAAAAGGCAGGTGTGCTTACTACCCATTACAAAAGATTTGGCTTCCGTGAGCTCAGAATTCCTCTCCTATAACATGGTTCACAGTGTTTATAGATGTCTTTTAGGCCCCTTCAAGTTATCCTATAGGAATTGGGAACTGGAACAAATGCTGATGCTCTGGCTCCTGCAATGCTATGAGGAATAAATTGTCTCTCTTCTCTGATTTGGGAGTCTTACGTCTTCTACAAGTATCCATAAAACTATGGCAGGCTAATCTCAGACCTTCGAAGTTCTTGAAACTTGGGAATATGAAAAAAGCTTGTTTATTTAAGCAAATACAATAGCAATGGTATCGTGAGGTATGAAGAATGCTAGGAAAATTGGGTCTGTGAGGATGTGGGGTGAGAAAAGACCGAAGTAAATGAGGAATAAAATGAAGACACAGGCAGAGGGGATAGTATGAGCAAGGACGGGATTGTGGAGATAGAGATGGTGAAGAATGTTTTAATATCACCCAAGAACATTAATGCTTTTATGAAGGCAATGCAATTGAGGGCTACTAAGTAGAGGAGGATATAATCAGATATAAGTTTTAAACATGTCACTTTGGTAATAGTGGAAAATTACTTGGAATACAAGGATGGGAGGCAGGCAGCTCCAAAGACCAGCTAGGAACCATGGGAACAATCCAGATGATGCATGATAAAAGTCTAAAATAGAGAAAGAAGATGGAGAAGCAAGACTTCACAACATATTATGAAAGAAGGATCAAGTGGTTGTGTTGAAAAAATAGATTCTGGGGCTTCTATAGGCTGAATCGCAGTTTTTCTATCTTTGATACCGAGTAAATAAAGGTAACATCTACCATTACAGATGGTGGAGAAATAAGGAACCATAGCATATATAGGGGTGCTTGGACTTCACATATGTATATAGGTATTTGGTTTAGAAAGAATGATCACTCTAGGTGGGCAGGACGTGTATTACTCGTTTGACAATTAATCCTAAGGATTAAGTGTATTGCTGAGGGTAATATGATTAGTGAGTTAATAGTGGAACTTGAATAAAATGACCAGTCCAGTGGCCTTTATATTCTGCTTACTAGAGCCAATTTTCAGCACCGGTCATAGATCTCTTATCCACTCTCAAAGGATCTTGGTATCACCTGGGAGATGAAGGAAGCAGAAGGGAGAGGAAACTAGGGAGTTATATATCCCTTTTTTATTTGAAAAATGTATTATTATACCTGTTAGTTCACTGCTAAAAGAAAATGAACCAAGGATTTATATTTGACAATGTGGGTCTTCCTTGTTAATAAAATAGCTAAAAACTGTATATTCTTAGAGGTGTTGATCTTAGATGACTCAAGAAGAAATATGTTCCACCATAAAGTGGATGCTCATCTTTGAATATCCAATCATTAGTCTAAACTTGTTCACAATAGCACAAGGCTAGAGCACTGACTTTGTGTCTATATAATCCTAAAACATCCCATCAACCGGTTCAGTGAAAGCCATGAAAAGCCATGTAAGTCAGTTTTCTTTTTTGATTTTTGCTGTTATAGACAGAGGTTTTATCATTGATTCCCAAATCAAGTTTTGGCATGGCCTCAGAAAGTCAGTTTTCTGTCTGGACCTCAGTTTGGTGTCTGCAACACGGTATGTTCTCACATAATGTCCATGGAATCATAAGATCTTTTACCATCCTAATGCTCTAAGAGTGTTTGAGAGTTTCAGGAAAGAGTATGAAAAGAATAGAGAGGACAAGTAAGGTCAGAATATTAAAGAAATCTACACTTAGGGACTAAGAAAAAAAGGGCTTAAAAAAAAAAAAAGAACTAGGGAAGGAGCCAGGGAAGAAATACTTTAAAAATGTATTTCTGTCTGTCTTTTTCTAAAGGAAATCTCTATCTTAGGAATTAGCGAACTTTATGAGTTAGTTGGTATTGAGTTAGTTAGTTCCATGCCTGTACAGGGCCCTGTGAGGGAAAATTAAGGCATGAGAAATTTGAGTTGGGTATAAAAAATTTAAATTTCTGTTTAATATAAGGAGAATGGGAAGTCTTACTGTAAATTATATCCAATATCTGTTGTGATATTAAATACCTTTGAATTCCTTCAGTCCTAGTTTTGCCCATTACTCATTATCTATGTTTTCATTACCATATGTCTTGTCTCTTCAATGGATATGTCATTTTCTTAGGAGCAGAGTGTCAGCACTCATTGGATGAGTAATACATGTATTTAAATTTATTAGTTTAGAATAGTGTCAGTCTTCAGAGACTGACAGAGTCAAACTTGGAGTTGAAGACTCAAGAAGATTGGAAATGTTTAGAGTTCTCTTGGCTAAAGGTGAGGTGCTTTCCAGGTCCTTCAGGCTCTGAGAGCATCTGAAATGTCTTAAGTGGACCTGAGATTCCGGAGTCTCAGCTTATGCCCAAACTGCCCATCACCCTCTTGTCCTCTTTGCACCCGTACTTCTGAGAGAGGCAGTTTGCTTTTTTCATCTTGTAGGAAACAGGTCTCAGAAAATAGCTGCGTTCAACTATTGGATCCTAATGGTAAATATCACTCTTGGTCTTTGGCAGGAGATGTCCTTGGCTCCCAAAATAACCTTAACCACAGGGTTAAGATTTCCCACAATTGAAGAGTACTGAGAGAATCAAATGCAAGAGAGCTAATAGACATTTAATCCCACTGTGCTCAACAATTTGGCCTTCCCTTGCGGTCACATTAGCAATGTCTAAGGCTTAACCTCTTAGGATCCAGAGTGATGAGGGGTCATGTAGAGACCTGCGACTTTGAGAGACATCTTGGCCAGCGATGGCTAGTGGTCACATGCAGGATCACTGAGCCTAGTCTTTTAATTTGATTCATAAAATACAGCTATAGATAGTGCTGTCCCACACTTGGTCTGTTCCAACACATCAACCCACAGAGTTAACTGGAGCAAGACTCAGAATCAGTGAACATCTTTAAAGTTTTTGGTTTCCTGTTTTTAGATTACTTTCTGACACATTCCTCTATCTCTTCTGTTTTTCCCCATAGTAAGCCTAAAGCGTCAGTCATTGCCCTAAGTGCTTCTGAACCCATTACCAACAAATCTGTGTGGGTTTAAAATCTTATTTATAAATTTTTAAATCTACGTGGATTTATCCTATTCCTTATCATTAGAAACATTCTTTGTCCTGTACCTATTTGCATTTCTTTATTTTCAATTCAGTGGTCATGCATTGTGGTGATGGTTAAGTGGGTGCACAAATTTGTCAAAACTCACCGACTTGTACACCAAAAATGTTTGTAGTATATTATAGCTAAATTTTACCTTAATAAAAAGTTGCTTTAAGAAATGGAGGCAATCCTTTCTTCAGCTGAAGCTGACCTGTCAAGGACCAGGAGATTGTTTCCTTTTGACAATCAGCCTGCCTGTCACCCAGGTGGGGGCCATGCACATCCTGATTTGGCAATGAGGTACAAAATTTTACAAAACAGACCTCCACCTGAGAAACCTTAGCATCAACCTGGATGTGAAAAAACCTTAAGGTCTAACATATGCAATGTGCAATTGTTAACAAAATCATGTACTTGTTTATGATAATAGAATTATTTTAGTTTATAATGTGAATTCTATATTGTATGTAACAATTATAGTTCAACCACTTTATTTCATTTAAGCAAGACAATTAAATATAAATCATGTGTTTTACTGAGTATAATTAAAATTATCAAAATAATTTATTATTATAATATATGAATCTCCACATTCTCACCATCGTATGTACCAACATTTGAAATTCAAATTATATTTCTACATACAGACAAAGTCTCAGTCCAGAAGAGTCCTAACTATTAGAACTCTGATTGATATCTCTGTTCCCTGGTCTGTGCCATTCTCACCGGGGTCGGCCATCCCAGAGCCTGCCCAGGGCCAGTCTGGAGCCACAGCATCTGTGAGGTGCCTCTGCTACCTGTGCTGCCCTCCTCGGGGAGTGTCTACTGCCCAACCCACCAGCTGACTTGCTGGATGCAATGAATCTGCTATTGTCCACCTCCAGGCTTCTCAAATGTTTCTTGTCCAAATTCTGTGTGGTTGCTCCCCTCTACACGGTAAGCCCCAACTGCCTGCTCATTTTGGTTTATCTTTCCCACTTTCCTAATTCTCCTTTCTAAAATTTCAATACCCCGACTGATCCCCTACTTAAAATAAGGCATCATCTTCCTAACTCTGTTGACTACAGATGTTTTCTTGTAAAAAAAAAACAATGCCAGTACTATTGTCTATCAGCCAAGCAGATGTGAGTGAATTACCTAACCTCACTGGTGATTATATTAGCTCTCTCTCTAAGGTTCTTGTGAGGACGAAATGGGTTGATCTTTGTAAAGCAGTTAGAATGGTGCCTGGCACCTAGGAAGTTGTATGTAAGTGTGTGCTGCTATTATCAGTGTTAAAAAGCAAAGGCAAAACATACAGCTCCCTGCTGGGATGATGAATGAAAAATGGGTTCCATTAGGTAACCTCTTGATGCCTATCTGAGGTTGGCCACATGAATGTTTTGGGAGTCCTTCAGAGACACAAGGGAGGAGGTGACTTTGGATGGTAAAGCCCTAGAGAAGGGATGCAGGAAGCGGGTGATGCCACAGGAGGGGGCGGGGCATAAAAGTTCTGTGATTTTGTTTAGGGTCTTAACTTCAGTTATTTCTTATGTGTCTCCAAGACTAATTTGTTCTTGTCACCTTCTGCCTTTGGGATAAATAGTTCTGATGTCTCCTCTGCTTTTATTAAAATTTCTTCTCATCAAATTCTGCCCTTGGCCCTGTAGGGCAGGTCCCCAAGCTGGGCCTGATTCATGACCACAACAGCAAGAAGATGTTATAGGAAGGAAATAAAGGAACCAGTTGGTATAAGCAGAGTCATGTATGATATATTAAAATACAAATGGAGCCCTCAATGAAAAACCACAGCACAAGATATCCTGGGGAAGAGGAGGCCAGTGCCGTGAGCAACCCGCTGGGCCATGTTTATTGCATCTTTAGAGAAGGATGCGTGTATTTGTGTGTCACTCAGCTAGTGAGTTGTGGGGTGTGACTCATGATGCTTCTCAGCTACCAGCAGTCCCTGCAGGAAAGAAAAGTCAAGTCAAGTTCCTGCAGGCAAAGATACTTGGGTCCAGTTCAATGAACTGCTATTTAATAATGACCATCTGGGTGGAGCTTGGGCTTTGGCACTGAAGGGAAGGAGTAAGCAAAGTTTCTGCCCCCTTGGAGCCATCGTTCTTGTTGGGGATTGAAGATTTCCACATGTAAACAAGTGTAGAATGACAGAACCTACTGGGCATTTGGTAATTAGGACTCCACAGGTCCCAGGGAGAGAAATTAAGTTCGAGGCATAGTCATATACTGCATAATGATGTTGCCATCAATGATAGACCACATATGTGATAGTGGTCCCATAAGATTATAATACATTTTTATGGTATCTTTTCTATATTTAGGTATATTTAGATGTACCATTACCATTGTTTTACATTGGCCTACAGTAGTCAGTACAGTAACATACTGACTGTACAGGTTTTAGCCTAGGAGCAATAGGCTCTACCATACAGCCTAGGAGTGGACTATACCATCTAGGTTTGTTCAGTATACCCTATAATATTCATGACAAAATTGTCTAACAATATGTATTCCAACATTAAGTGATGCATGACTGTAGCTTAAGTGTAGAAGCTTAATTTATTGGCTACATAACTGAGAAAAAACAGGAGTGCTTGTCTTTGGGGACTCCTGAGGTGCCTACAGCGCTCTGTCTGCCTCCTCATGTGTTGTCTTCATTCTCTTCTGATTACACGAGCTGCTTCCATGCAGTGGGAGTGGCCAATACTGCGGTTTCAGATTTGTATTGTGCCACCTTCATGTCGTCAGAGGAAAGAGAAAGCTTCTCTTTCCAGAGAATGACCTAGACTGGAGCAGCCTGGGCCATGTGCTTATCCCTGGCCAATAACTGTAGTCAGAGGGCTGAGCTACTATGATGAGCAGGCTGGGGTATGTGACCACTCTTATGAACTAGAAAGGGGGGTTCAGCCTCACCACAGCCACATGGAGTATGACAAAGACAATTCCCTGCAATCGGGCTCTGGCCAGAGGAAGGGGAAAAGAGATCTGGGATATCTTGAAACCGCAGGTGTTCCATCTGTAGTCCAGGGCTGCTCGGTGAGGCCCAGAATGGAAAGATGTAAAGGCTCAGCAAAGGGGCCGCACTGTGGGCTAGCCAGAGAAGGATGGCTCCCTGGGAAAAGCAGGACCTGAATGAAAGCTGTTTTGGAGAGGAAACAGCATCCTTCCTCTGTGCATGGAAAACAGAGGAAGAGCAGGGAACTGGGCCATGCTTGCTCCTGCAGGGTCCTCGCTGTCAATGAGTGGTGGTTATCTAATAGGGGTCCCTGCCGAAGCCACTTAGCAGCACTCATGCTAAGGGGTGGTGACCTCCAACCCCAGAACTGGGGTGCTCTGGCAAAGGCAGCCCGTAACCACCCAGAGTGTAATTTGTCAGAGACACGAAGGTTAACATTTTTCTTCACAAAAACTATCTTTAATGGCCATCAGCAGTCAGGACCTCCGATTTCTGTCTCATTTGAAAGCTTTTAATGCTTTCAGAGGGATAGATGGGGTGACCTAATAGGTCTTTTCCATCTCTGATTTTCTATGATTAATGAAGTTCAATTGTGCAGAATAAAATGGTGAGTTTCTCGGTGTCAGTTCAGCTGTATTCCTTTTCCCTCCCTCTTTCTTTCCTCATTTTTTTTTTTTTAGACAGATGATAATCATGCACATTTTCTCTTAATGCTTCAGGGAAAAAAGGGACTTTTTCTTCTGAGCCAGGCTTTGAAAATGTCAAGGTGGGTGTATTTATCTGTAGTGCAAATTGTTGCCAAATGTCGCTCCTCACTCCCCACCCCCAGGATAGATTGAGTGTCTGCATTAAAGGCAATATGAACATTGAGAATGTGGAGACACTCTCTGTTTATAGAGCTTATTAGACTTTTTTTCCAAGTGCCTTCAGAAGAGACATTTGTTTAGTCATGTCCTGACTCACTGTCTTCTGGGGCAGACATGAGGACTTTCTACCTCTCTTTTGTCTGAAGGGCAACTGAGTCCCAGAGAAGAGCCTCAGAAGGGACATGTTCTGGGCTCCCTAGCCAGGTGAGGGGAAGGCCGCCTCCAGGGCTTGTTGGATCCACTCTGCTCCATCTGGGATTACAGTGCAATTTTTAAGGTATCTCATGAGGAATATTCTAGAGGAATTCAGTTTCTCCCCCTTGTCAGCCTTAAGTTTTTCCTAGGCTAACAGTTCCGTGAATTATGAAGAAGCCAGGCCTCTAGAGAAGCGTCTTAGGAGCGGTAGGTTTTTAACTTTTATGCACTCTTTGCATTTGGAAGAAAGGCTGCAAGAATAGGATTTCCATGGGTTTTTGTGTTTAGCCTCTTTTCTGGTTAAAGGACATAGATTACGCTTCTCTGAATTTCTGGATATATCTCTCAGCGTGGAAGACAGTCAAAAGGGGGTCAGACAAAATTCCCTTTCAGGAGGAGCGAAGACTGTCAGTTTGACAATTCTGCTGCCTTGGAGTCCTGGGACAGTTCTTCAAAGAGACTACATGTTGATCTGTGAAAAATCTAATCAAACAATCCATCAAAATGCCCAAGTGACTGAATTTAGACTGTTTCCATATTTCCAAGATCCTGGAAATTCACAAGAGAAAAAATAATTTCCAACATTCTCATCAGTAAAGGTCCTCTGGCCTGAATTATTGCAGATTCAAGTACATAGAGCACATACCCTGACTTTTAATTGACTCTCTTAAATACTCCACGTGTGCTAGATATGTGCTAATAAGGGGCAATGGGGGCTGGCCCTGCAGCTGGCTTATGGCCTGGCAATTTCACCTATCTCCCTATACAAGGGTAAAAAGCCTCCTCTGGGACCATATCATGGGAAGGAGTCATATTCTGTGCTCACAAAGCTCAGTCCTATGTTTTGTGATTTTGGAGTCACCCCTGTGTGAGCCATGTACCAGCGAAAGCTCCTTTCCATGGCTCCTCCCTTTCGTGGATTGGATTACAAAGGAAGCAGGTGTTGCTCCTTGAAGTTGAGCAATAGGGTGGGTCTCATTTTAAGTTAGAAACAGACTCAATGGTGCTTGAGTGAGACGGGTGAGGTCTAGCGAATGGAGCCCAGGATCCATGTAAATCTTCAGTGAACACGTTCTAGCTGGAGATTAGGCAGCTGGTAAACCATGAAGGCCTGGTCTGGGGAAACAGGTAAGTTGGGAGGATTTTCTTATCCATATTCTAAGGCCTAGTTCAAGGGGTAGTTCAAATCTGCTGCTTCTGTGAACCCTGCCTACAGTCTACACTTGCCTCTGCTCTCTGACAGTAAGCAGTAAGAATGGAGTTTCTCAGAAAGAGTTTCTAGGACTACAGTTATTGCTATGGTTTGAATGTGGCCCCTTCAAAATTCAGGTGTTGCCAATGTGGTATTAAGCGGTGGGGCCTTTAAGAGGTGGTTAGGCCATAAGGGTTCCTTTCTTGTGAAAGGGATTGGTGCCCTTATAAAAGGATTTGATGGTGGGAGTTTATCCCTTTTCGCTTTTTTGCCTTGCATCTTGTGAGGACACAGCATTCCTCCTGTCCATAGGACACAGACTTCAAGATGTCAGCTTGGAGGCAGAGACTGGACCTTCACCAGACACAAAACCTACTGGTGCCTTGATCTTAAACTTCCTTCCCAGCCTCTAGAATGATGAGAAAATAAGTTTCTGTTTTTCATAAATTACCCAGTCTCAGGTATTCTGTTATAGGTGCACAAAACAGACTAAGATGGGCGTTTTAATCAACTTGAGCTTCCTGAGACTCAGGATAGAGTGTCAGAGCTAGAATCCCTGGAGGTGAAACTCCAGGATCTGCGTTTAGTCTGCCTACCTCTCCCAGGAACATTTCTGCCCACCCAGGTTTGGGAATAATGGCCAGGACTTTTTTGATTTTCTTTCTTTTTTTTTTTTTAACTCTAAGTTCCGGGATACATGTGCAGAACGTGCAGTTTTGTTACATAGGTATACTTGTGCCATAGTGGCTTGCTGCCCCTTATCAACCCGTCATTTAGATTTTAAGCCCTGCATGCATTAGCTATTTGTCCTGACACTCTTCCTCCCCTCACCCCCCACCTCCTGACAGGCCCTGGGGTGTATTGTTCCCCTCCCTGTGTCTATGTGTTCTCACTGTTCAGCTCCCACTTATGAGTGAGAACATGCGGTGTTTGGTTTTGGTTTTCTGTTCCTGTGTTTGCTGAAGATGATGGCTTCCAGCTTCATGTATGTCCCTGCAAAGGACATGATCTCATTCCTTTTTATGGCTGCATAGTATTCCATGGTGTATATGTACCACATTTTCAGTTGTTGTTGTTGTTTTTCTGAGATGGAGTCTTGTTCTGTCACCCAGGCTATAGTGCAGTGGTGCGATCTCAGCTCACTGCAACCTCCGCCTCCTGGGTTCAAGTGATTCTCCTGCCTCAGCCTCCTGAGTAGCTTGGATTACAGGTGCCCACCACTATACCTGGCTAATTTTTGTATTTTTGGTAGAGATAGGGTTTCACCACGTTGGCCAGGCTGGTCTCAAACTCCTGGCCTCAAGTTGTTCACCCTCTTCAACCTCCCAAAGTGCTGGGATTACAGGCGTGAGCCACTGCGCCTGGCCTCACATTTTCTTTATCCAGTCTATCATTGATGAGCATTTGAGTTGGTTCCATGTCTTTGCTATTGTAAACAGTGCTGCAATAAGCATATGTGTGCATGTGTCTTTATAGTAGAATGATTTATATTCCTTTGGGTATATACCCAGTAACAGGATTGCCAGGTCAAATGGTATTTTTGGTTCTAGATCCTTGGTGAATTGCCACACTATCTTCCACAATGGTTGAACTAATTTACATTCTCACAACAGTGTAAAAGCATTCCTATTTCTCCACAACCTCGCCAGCAACTATTATTTCTTGACTTTTTAATAATCGCCATTCTGACTGGCGTGAGATGGTATCTTATTGTGGTTTTGATTTGCATTTCTTTAATGATCAGTGATATTGAGTTTTTTTTCATATGTTTGCTGGCCACATAAATGTCTTCTTTTAAGACGTGTCTGTTCATATCCTTTGCCCACTTTTTGATGGAGTGGTTTTTTTCTTATACATTTGTTTAAGTTCCTTGTAGATTCTGAACATTAGACCTTTGTCAGATGGGTAGATTGCAAAAATTTTCTCCCATTCTGTAGATTGCCTATTCACTCTGATGATAGTTTCTTTTGCTGTGCAGAAGCTGTTTAGTTTAATTAGATCTCATTTGTGAATTTTAGCTTTTGTTGCAATTGCTTTTGGCATTTTCGTCATGAAATCTTTGCCTGTGCCTATATCCCGAATGGGATTGCCTGGGTTTTCTTCTAGGGTTTTTATGGTTTTGGGCTTTACATTCAAGTCTTTAATCTATCATGAGTTAATTTTTGTGTAAGTTGTAAGGAAGGGATCCAGTTTCAGTTTTCTGCACATTGCTAGCCAGTTTTCCCATCACCATTTATTAAGTAGGGAATCCTTTCACCATTGCTTGTTTTTGTCAGGTTTGTCGAAGATCAGATGGTTGTAAATGTACGGTGTTATTTCTGAGGTCTCTGTTCTGTTCCGTTGGTCTACATGTCTGTTTTTGTACCAGTATCATGCTGTTTTGGTTACTGTAGCCTTGTAGTATAGCTTGAAGTCAGGTGGAATGATGCATCCAGCTTTATTCTTTTTGCTTTGAATTGTCTTGGCCATGTAGGCTATTTTTTGGTTATATATGAAATTTAAAGTAGTTTTTGCTAATTTTGTGAAGAATGTCAGTGGTAGTTTGATGGGAATAGCATGGAATCTAAATTACTTTGGGCAATATGGCCATTTTCACAATATTGATTCTTCCTATTCCTGAAGGTGGAATGTTTTTCCATTTGTTTGTGTCTTCTCTTATTTTCTTGAGCAGCGGTTTGTAGTTCTTGAAGAGGTCCTTCACTTCCCTTGTTAGCTGTATTTCTAGGTTATTTTATTCTGTTTGTAGCAATTGTGAATGGAGTTCATTCATGACTCAGCTCTCTGCATGTCTATTGTTTGTGTATAGGAATGCTCATGATTTTTGCACATTGATTTTGTATCCTGAGACTTTGCTGAAGTTTCTCATCAGCTTAAGGAGTCTTGGGCTGAGACAATGGGGTTTTCTAAATGTAGAATTATGTTGTTTGCAAACAGACAATTTGACTTCCTCCCTTCCTATTTGAATACCCTTTATGCCTTTCTCTTGCCTGACTGCCCTGGCCAGAACTTCCAATATTATGTTGAATAGGAGTGGTGAGAGAGGGCATCCTTGTCTTGTGCTGGTTTTCAAAGGGAATGCTTCCAGCTTTTGCCCAATCAGTATGATATTGGCTGTGGGTTTGTCATAAATAGCTCTCATTATTTTGAGATATGTTCCATCAATACCTAGTTTATTGAGAGTTTTTAACATTCCTTTTATTGAAAGAATGTTGAATTTCATCGAAGGCCTTTTCTGCATCTATTGAGATAATCATGTGGTTCTTGTTATTGGTTCTGTTTACATGATGGATTACATTTATTGATTTGATTTATATATGTTGAATCAGCCTTGCATCCCAGGTATGAAGCCGACTTGATCATGGTGGATAAACTTTTTGATGTGCTGCTGGATTCGGTTTGCCAGTATTTTATTGAGGATTTTCACATTGACGTTCATCAGGGATGCTTACCTGAAGTTTTCTTTTTGTGTGTATGTGTCTCTGCCAGGTTTTGCTACCAGGATGATACTGGCCTCATAAAATGAGTTAGGGAGGAGTCCCCCCTTTTCAATTGTTTGGAATAGTTTCAGAAGGAGTGGTACCAGCTCCCCTTTGTACCTCAGGTAGAATTCGGCTGTGAATCCATCTGGTCCTGGGCTTTTTTCGGTTAGTAGGCTATTAATTACTGCTTCAACTTCAGAACTCGTTATTGGTCTATTCAGGGATTGACTTCTTCCTGGTTTAGTCTTTGGAGGGTGTATGCGTCCATGAATTTACCAATTTCTTCTAGATTTTCTAATTTATTTGCATAGAGGTGTTTATAGTATTCTCTGATGGTAGTTTGTATTTCTATGGGGTCAGTGGTGATATCCCCTTTATCATTTTTTATTGTGTCTATTAGATTCTTCTCTCTTTTCTTTATTAGTCTAGCTAATAAATAGATAAAATACATAGCAGTATATCTACTTTGTTAATTTTTTCAAAAAATCAGCTCCTGGAATCATTAGTTTTTTGAAGGGATTTTGTGTCTTATCTCCTTCAATTCTGCTCTTAGTTATTTCTTGTCTTCTGCTAGCTTTTGAATGTGTTTGCTCTTGCTTCTCTAGCTCTTTTAATTGTGATGTTAGGATGTTGATTTGAGATCTTTCTAGCTTTCTGATGTGAACATTTAGTGCTATAAATTTCCCTCTTAACACTGCTTTAGCTGTGTCCCAGAGATTCTGGTATGTTGTCTCTTTGTTCTCATTGGTTTTAAAGAAGTTCTTAATTTCTGCCTTAATTTCACTGTTTACCCAGGAGTCATTCAGGAGGAGGTTGTTTGACTTCCATGTAGTTGTATGGTTTTGAGTGGGTTTCTTAATCCTGAGTTCTAGCTTGATTGCACTGTGGTCTGAGAGACTGTTATGATTTCAGCTCTTTTGCATTTGCTGAGGAGTGCTTTACTTCCAATTATGTGGTCAATTTTAGAATAACTGCCCTGTGGCACTGAGAAGAATGTATATTCTGTTGATTTGGGGTGGAGAGTTTTGTAGATGTCTACTAGATCCACTGGTTCAGAGCTGAGTTCACATCCTGAATATTCTTGTTAATTTTCTGTCTTGATGATCTGTCTAAAAACGATAGTGAGGTGTTAAAGTCTCCATTATTGTGTAGACGTCTAAGTCTCTTTGTAGGTCTCTAAGAACTTGTTTTATGAATCTGAGTGCTCCTGTATTGGGCACATATATATTTAGGATAGTTAGCTGTTCTTGTTTAATTGATCCCTTTACCATTATATAATTCCGTTCTTTTTTTTTTTTAATCTTTGTTGGTTTAAAGTCTGTTTTCTCAGTGACTAGTTGGAACCCCTGCTTATTTTTTTATTTTTTTGCTTTCCATTTTCTTGGTAATTTTTTCTCCATCCCTTTATTTTGATCCTGTTTGTGTCTTTGAGTGTAAGATGGGTCTCCTGAATACAGCACACCAATAGGTCTTGACTCCTTATCCAATTTGCCAGTCTCTGTCTTTGAATTGGTGCATTTAGTCCATTTACATTTAAGGTTAATATTGTTATGTGTGAATTTGGTCCTGTCATCATGATACCGTCTGGTTATTTTGCATACTAGTTCATGCAATTTCTTCATAGTGTCATTGGTCTTTATATTTTGGCGTGTTTTTGTAGTGGCTGGTACCATTTTTTTCTTTACATATTTAGTGCTTCCTTCAGGAACTCTCTTGTAAGGCAGGCCTGGTGCTGACGAAATCTCTAAGCATTTGCTTGTCTGAAAGGATTTTATTTCTCCTTCACTTATGAAACTTAGTTTGGCTGGATATGAAATTTTCGGTTGAAAATTTTTTTCTTTAAGAATGTTGAGGCCAGGCACGGTGGCTCATGCCTGTAATCTCAGCACTTTGGGAGGCCAAGGTGGGTGGATCACCTGAAGTCAGGAGTTCAAGACCAGCCTGGCCAACATGGTAAAACCTGGTCTCTACTAAAAATACAAAAATTAGCTGAGTGTGGTAGTACATGCTTGTAATCCCAGCTAGTTGGGAGGCTGAGGCAGGAGAATCACTAGAACCTAGGAGGCAGATGCTGCAGTGACCCGAGATCACACCACTACACTCCAGCCTGGGCAACAGAGCAGAATCTGTCTCAAAAAAAGAAAAAAAAATGTTGAATATTGGCCCCCAGTCTCTTTTGGCTTGTAGGGTTCCTGCCGAAAGACATGCTGTTAGTCTAATGGACTTCCCTTTGTAGGTGACCTGGCCTTTATCTCTGGCTGCCCTTAACATTTTTTCCTTCATTTTGATCTTGGAGAATCTGATGATTATGTGTCTTGCAGTTGATCTTCTCATGGAGTATCTTTGTGGTTTTCTCTGTATTTCCTGAATTTGAATGTTGACCTGTTTTGCTAGGTTGGGGAAGTTCTCCTGGATAACATCCTGAAGTGTGTTTTCCAAGTTGGTTCCATTCTCCTGGTCTCTTTCAGGTTCTCCAATCAATCATAGGTTTGATCTTTTTACATAGTCCCATATTTTTTGGAGGTTTTGTTTGTTCCTTTTCATTGTTTTTTCTTTAATCTTGTCTGCCTGCCTTATTTCAGCAAAATGGTGTTCAAACTCTGATATCCTTTCTTCCGCTTGATTGATTTGGCTATTGATACTTGTGTATGTTTCACGAAGTTCTTGTGCTGTGTTTTCAACTCCTTCAGGTCATTTTATGACCTCTAAACTGGCTATTCTAGTTAGCAACTGCTGTAACCTTTTATGAAGGTTCTTAGCTTATTTGCATTGGGTTAGAACATGCTCCTTTAGCTCAAAGGAATTTGTTATTACCCACCTTCTGAAGTCTACTGTTAATTTTTCCATCTCATCCTCCATCTTGCACCTTTGCTGGAGAGGTGTTGTGATCATTTGGAGGAGGACAGGCACACTGACCTTTTGGGTTTTCAGTGTTTTTTTCACTGATTCTTTCTCATCTTCATGAATTTGTCTAGTTTTGATCTTTGAGGCTGCTGACCCTTGGATGAGGTTTTTGTGGGGACTTTTTTGTTGACGCTGTTGTTGCTTTTTTTGAGGGGGGAAGTCAGGGTCAGGTCCCCTTCTCTAGGGCTGCTGTGATCTTTTTGGGGTTCACTTCAGGCCCTATTCATCTGGTTCACTCCCACACCTGGAGATGTCACTCGAGGAGGCTGGAGAACAGCAAAGATGGGTGTCTGCTCCTTCCTCTGGGATCTCTGACCTTAAGGGGCACTGACTTGATGCTAGTAGAAATGTTCCTATATAGGGTGTCTGACAATCCCTCTTGGAGGATCTCACCCAGTTGGGTGGCATGGGGAGCAGGACTCATTTAACAGAGCACTTTGGCTGTCCCTTGGTGGCAGGGGTTTGCTGTGCTGGGGGGAAACCCATTCATCTGGGTTGCCAGAATCCCTCAGAACTAGCAGGAGGAAAGACTAAGTCTGCTTGTCTCTGGAGACTATGGCCATCTCTCCCACTGGAGGCTCAGACCCAGGGAGATCAGAGTTCTGTCCGTGAGCCCCTGACTGGAGTTGTTGGAGTTCCTGCAGTAAGGCGGCACCCAGTGAGGAGGTACAGGTCAGGGTCAGGCCTGAAGAGGCACTCTGGCTGCAGTGTGCCATAGCTGGAGTGTTAGGCGGTGGGGAATACCTCTTGGGACCAAGCTGTCCAGCCTCCATGGCTCCAGCAGGAGAAAAGTGGGGCCTGGGGCTATAGAGATGGCTGCTACTTTCCCCTGGCCCTGGGAGCTTGGTGTGTTAGACAGCTAGCAGTCACAGTGTTGGCTGCCACCTCTCCCCTAAGGAGCTCAAACGGCTTAGACAGCAGGCAGATGCAGCTGTGGTGCTGGCTGCTCCTCCCACTGGAAACTTGGCAGTCTTAAGGAGATTCTAGCTGAGTGGCTGCTGAGAATTGGCATGGCTCAGTGGTTGGGACCCTAGGCCCTGGTGGCCTGGTGGCATGAGTGGGTTCTTCCAATCCATGGAATGCATAGTTCCATGGAAAAAGCACAGTTTCCCAGGCTGGGTAGCACGCTCACTCACCACTTCCCTTGGCTGGGGGATGGGGACTCCCCTGCCCCGTGTGGCTCTCAGGTGGGCGGCTGCACCACACTGCTCTTCCTCTCTGTGGGTCACACCAGCCGCCTGGTCAGTCCTGATGACAGGACCTGGATACCTCGGTTGCTGGTGCAGAATTCACACACTGTTATGGTTCTTTTCCATGGGAGCCTCTGATTGCTGCTGCTTCTAGTTGGCCATCTTAGACCTGCCTCTGATTGTTTTTCTAATTGCATTTTTTATTGTGGCAAAATATGCATATTATAAAATTAACTATTTTAACTATTTTTAAGTATACAGTTCAGTGGCATGAAGTATATTCATATTGTTCTACAACTTTCACCATTGTCATTTATTTCCAGAACTTTTTCATTTTCCTAAACTGAAACTCTGTACACATTAATACTGACTCTATTTTCTTCCTCCCCTCAGTCCCTGGAACCCACCAATCTCCTTTCTGTCTCCATAAATTTGATCGCTGTAGGAACCTCACATAAGTAGAATCATACAATATTTGTCCTTTTGTGACTAGCTGATTTCACTAAATGTCTCCAAGACGCATCCGTGCTGTAGCATGTGTCAGACATATTTTTTAAGGCTGAGAAATATTTCATTGTAGGTATATACCACATTTCAATTATCCATCCATCCATCCATAGACACTTGGGTTGATCCCACCTTCTGGCTCTTGTGAATAATGCTACCATGAACATAGGTGTACACATATCCATTTGAGTCCCTGTCTTTAATTCACTGGGGGTATATACCAGGAGTGGGATTGCTGGATTATATGATAATTCTATGTTTAATGTTTTGAAGAACCACCATACTGTTTTCTACAGTAGCTGCACCATTTAATAATACCACTAGCAATGCACAGCATTCTAATTTTTTCATGTCCTCATGAACACATGTATTTTCTGCTATTTTGGTAATAGCTATCATAACAGTGTAAAGTTGTGTCTCATTACAGTTTTTATTTGCATTTTTCTAACGATTAGTGATATTTAACATATTTTCATATGCTTATTGGGATGGCAAGGAGTTTTGACCACACACTCTAGCTCAATGGTTCTCAAAATTGTTTGCATGTTAGAATCTCTCTTGGAACTTTTGAAAAATAATGATGCCTGGGACCTAGTAACTAATTTGGAATCTTGGAAATTGAGGTCCAGGCATTTTTCCACAAGTGAAATTGGGGTGCTCTGGGTCTTAAAATCTCAGGACTTAGATGGAGTCCTGACATATTACTTGGTATTGTCCTGGTTTGGATGGACACATTTTTTTTACCATCTATGATAATAAGAAATATATATTTGGGCTTTGTGTCTGACACAGAGCTTATAAAACCCTTAGAATTTCCTGAGTGGTAGAGGTGATGGGAACATTTTTGTTGTGCATAAGAGGACTGATAAGGATTTGTCCCCACCCAAATCTCATGTCGAATTGTAATCCCTAATGTTGGAGGAGGGACCTGGTGGGAGGTGATTGGATCATAGGGGTGAATATCCCCCCTGCCGTTCTCATGGTAGTGAATGAGTTCTCATGAGACCTGGTTGTTTAAAAGTGTGTAGCACTTCGCACTTCACTCCCTCTCTCTCCTGCTCTGCCACGGTAAGATGTGCTTGCTTCCCCTTTACCTTCTGCCGTGATTGTCAGTTTCCTGAGGCCTCCCAGCCATACTTCCTTTATAACCTGCAGAACTGTGAGTCCATTAAACCTCTTTTATTCATAAATTACCCCATTTCAGGTAGTTCTTTATAGCAGTGTGAGAATGAACTAATACAAGGCCCCATTAAACCATACCTGAATTTATGCCAATGAGGTAACTATTGAAGGGCCCCTAGATAACAGTCAGGATGGAGCTGATTGCCAGAGGAATCAACCATGTGATTAGAGGGTTGAAACTTTTAACCCCATTCCTTCGCCTGGGAAGTTAGAAGGAAAGTTGAGTTCAGTCACCAATGGTCAATATTTTAATCAATCATGCCAATGTAATAGAAGTTTTATACAATCCCTAAATCATGAGCATCTGAGTTGGTGAACACAGTGAGGTTCTGGGAGGGTGGCATGACCAGAAAGGGCATAGAAGCTTCCCATTCTTTCCCCCATACCTTGCCCTATACATCTCTTCCATTTGGCTGTTTCTGAGTTGTATCCTTTATAATAAACTAATAATAAAAAGTAAAAACACTATATTTTCTTCTGTGAGCTGTTCTTATAAATTATCAACCATAAGAAAGGGGTTGTAGGAACCTCCAATTTATAAGCAATTTGTCAGAATTACAGGTGAAAACCTGGGACTTGTACCTGGTGCCGAGTGGGTCAGTCTTGTGAGACTTAGCCCTTAACCTGTGAGGTCTGCACAAACTCAGAGTAGTTAGCGTCAGAATTGAGTTGAATTGTAGGACACCTAGTTGGTGTCTAGAGATTTGGAAAATTGTTTGGTGTGGGGAAAAAAGTCCACACATTTGGCCAGAAGTGTTGTGAATAGAAACAGTTTATATCTTTTTTAATCATAAAATTGGAATAATAGTATCTAACTGGCAGAATGATTTTGAGGTTTGAATGGAATAATGTGACATAATAAAGAACGTTACTCTTAGCAGGTGCCTATCTTGGAAGAAAAGGTAAGAGGCATCTGGGCTGTTCTCTGTTATTTCATAATAAACATGAGAGACACGCTCACTCTGGAACAGAGGGCAAGGCATGAAGAAAAGGACCAGGAGCAGTGGCTGTCAGCCCTGGCTGCTCATTAAAGTCATCTGAGATTTTAAACTCATCTGGGGAGTTGCCCATCTACCTACTTCCCACAGAAGGTTCATGGTTTAGGGCTCTGGGATCGGCTGGTCTTTACCTCCCAGGCCTGATGAGGGAGAATTCATATTCTCTGCTGTCAGGGGAGGTTGGTCATTGTAGTCACAGGAGGCAAAGGCTGCTTCAACCTTCACAGACCTCAACTCTAATCATAGCCTGAAAATAACAGGAAGGAAAAAGAGTGCTGGGTGCCCTCTACATCTCGTGGGCTTTAATATGTGTTAGTAATAAAGCAGGTAAGTCACTGATTTAAACATATGATTTCTCACTTGATACAATGTCCCTTTAATTTCTAATTCCTACCCTGCAATGCTGGCTCATACGATTGGGATAATACCATCATTGTGTTCTTTCATCTTTTAGTACAACAAAGAACCAAATGCACGATTTTAATAAAAAAATATTAAGTTAAGGTTCTTTTCTCTGTTGCATGCATCCAGGAAGAAATTCCTTTGATATAATAAGGCAATTATTGGGTTTTAATTAAGTGACGGGTGATCATGAGAGCCATGATTTTTGAAGGTTTTTTTTTAACTTCAGTTTCATAAAGCTTAAAAAATCTGCAATGCTTTTTGGCAAGCACTATAATTTATATTCAACCAATAGAGAAACTCTTTCAAATGTATTTTTTGGAATGCTAATCAGCATTAATCAAGCAGAAGCATGTTTTGAACTATCTTCTTCTGTAGCCCTATTTTTCTCCTTTCTGTGTTCAGTTCCTTTTGATTAAAAAAAAAAAATGTCTGTGCACATGGACTTGGATCAGACAGATCCTGGGGATGGAAGCTGTGCCCAGGAACAACTCTTGGCAAAATTGGAAAATGGGCTCTGTTGGCCTTCATCAAATACAACTGAACTCAACCTCCCACACACTGCCTCATTCCTTGTTACCCACTCCCTGCAGGCCCATAAAGCCCTAATCAGTGGTTTTCTTGTAAAACATTGCTTTTTAAAGCTCCAATTTATAGTATTTACCTTTTTCCATGGTTAAATACTTGCACAACGGCTGATTGCAAGCTACCAACTTGAAGTCTCATTGAAGCAGGGAAGGAATATGCAAATTGAACTCCTGCAATCTGATCCAGTAGAAGCTGGCTCCTGCACATCACTGCCCCAGCGCTGTCAGCTTCTCCTGCCATCTGTGTCAAAACTCACCATCTGAATGGGATTGTGTATCAGTCCCTTACACCTTTGTGAATTCCAGCCCCTGAACTCCCTGCCTCAGAGAATGTGTCTTTCCATTTTGGAAAAGAAAACAGGCTTTTTCATGTGAATGAGCAGGGAGAGAAGATAATCCAGGGAAGAAGAGAAGACTGACCTCCAAAAGCACATATTTGTATCATGAGAAGATGATGGGAGAAGAAGGCATGAGGGCTGGGTTTTTGTCCTGAGCCTCTCACCTGTGTGACCTTGGACAAGGCATGCATACCTCTTCTCTGGTCCTTGGATTTTGCATGACAGGGTGAGCCAGCTGGCCTCTCCGAGCTCTCCCAGCCCTGATATGTTAAAACTCCATGTGGCATCTGATGCCAACCATGCTTAATCACAACACTGGGGTCAGGGATGAAGTGTGGCAATGAAGACCAATGAAATTGTTTTATCATGTTTGTCCAACCAATTGATATTAAAAAAGTGAAGAGGTATGTGAAGGAGTTAATGAACCTTCTTAGGTGACAGAGACTCCACAAACTTTGGAATAGTTTTAGCCTTTCACCAGCATTTATTCAGAGCATCTATTCCTTGTAATAAAGTGGTATGTATTTATCATACAATCGTTACCTTATTAAGCTATAATAAATGCCCAGTGAAGTGCATATAGGCCATTTCTGTTGCAATTTAATTACCAACACAGTTAATTAGGCAATATACTCTATCACCATTTTTATTTAAATGGTGTCTTGACTTTATTAAACAGTTTTGAGGAGGGATGGGTGGTCCTAAAGCCCTTGATTAGGAGAGAGAGAGAAAATCATTAAGCACTACCACCATTTATTGAGTGCCTACTGTGTGCTAGAACTTTACAGAAACCATCTCTGTATCCTCACGATGACTCCTTTAAGGACCTCCAGACATGGAAAATACTGACTAGAGTACTCATGGCCAGAGGGCCAATGACACTTGCATCTTTCCAGTCCCTGGCAGCAGGTATGCTTGGGAACCACAGGGACAAGAGTTAGGTGTTCTGCACCTAATAGGTATCAGTGCCTCAGAGCTGCAGCCAGAAAGCCCTCACAAAGCTTTTCAGGAGTCCATTCCAGTGCCAAATTTACCTGAGGGATGATTTTAGAAACCACTGGGAAAGCTCAAATTCATGAATGTTTCTTATGTGGCTAGAGAAAAAACAGATAAAATTCCATCATTAACATTTCTGGCCCTAGCTTAAAATTCTGAAAGATGTTCAGTACACCTTCTCATAGGAAGCTTTGAATTTTCAGCTGTTGTTGATCCCTTGTACTTCAGGCAGAATGGAAGACCTCAGGGAATAGGTATTGGTTGATAGCGGAAAGGAATGAGGGTGGTGGGAGATTGGGTATGGTAGGCAGAGACAAATTTCCAGACTTGGAACTTGTGCTGAGTCCTAAGTCCTTAGGACTTGTGACTGTTCTGATAGAGCTTGGCAGACTAGCTCTGAGCAGAAACGACATGTGAGGACTAGAAAATTTGTGGCAGGGGTCTTTTAGGAGACTAATAGAAGACATAAGATTTGGAATGTGATTGTCATGTATTTGAATCTTCACTTGATTGCTAAAAATGAAGGGATTATCTTCTGATACTTTGTTACCTCATTGTGAAATGAGACTAGGAATGCCTTTTTCTTATGTCAGCAGTGAGGGGTAAATGAATCAATGTATACTTGGTGTACAGTATCTAAATTCTCCCTTCCAGCCCCAAGGCAGGTGCTCAGTAAACACAGGATAGATGTTAGTACCGTGTTCCCTGATTTGTTATTTTATAATGCATGTGACTTTGTGCTGTGTAGTTGGTTGCAAGGCCAGCAAGCAAAGGGGTGGTATCTTAACATTTTAAAACACTTAGAAGAGGACCCTACACACATATGAGCCATTTATTAAATATACTGTTTGATAAGGTTTGGCTGTGTCCCCACCCAAATCTCATCTTGAATTGCAGTTCCCATAATTCTCACTTGTCATGGGTGGGATCTGGTGGGAGGAAATTGAATCATGGGAGCAGGTCTTTCCCATGCTGTTCTTGTGATAGTGAATAAGTCTCATGAGAGCTGATGGTTTTATAAAGGGGAGTGCCCCTGCACATGCTCTCTTGTCTGCCGCCATGTAAGATGTGACTTTGCTTTTCCTATGCCTTCCACCATAATTGTGAATCCTCCCCAGCCACGTGGAACTGTGAGTTGATTAAATCTCTTTCCTTTATAAATTACCCAGTCTCAGGTATGTCTATTAGCATCACGAGAACAGACTAATACACTGTACTTGAATTTGTTGATGGAGTCATAGGATCCATCTTGATCACTTCCTAATATGATCCGTTATGTGCCATTTATAAAATAAACATTTTGTTTTCTTTTTTTACTCAACAGCAATTTATTTCTGAACCATATTTATTTTACTTGTTAATTTTTTGGAGGAGGGAGGTGTCTGTCTACTCATTGGGCATTGGAGTAAGAATCTTGTATAACTTGCTGGCCATTGTGTCTTAAGTATCTCATGCAATATCTGACACACGGTAGACATTCAATGAATTTTTGTTAAATAAACATACTTTTTTTCCTGGACTGACGAGTATGTAAAGGTCATGGGGTTTGTAGCTAATGGGAGAAAGAATGTACATATTTAAACATCTAACTTGAAGCCAAACTGACAAGATGGAGCATGCAAAGGGGTTAGGTGCTGCCAATGTCCACCATATACAAGGTGTGCTCTGGGCCCTGGGGACAGAGCAGTGAATGAGCTATGAAAAGCAAAAATCCCTGAGATGACAATACTTGGTAAATATGTAGAGAAGAAATAATGAGCTGTGATGGTTAATTTTAGGTGTCAACTTGACCTAGGGTAAGGGATACTCAGATAGCTTGTAAAGCATTATTCCTGAGTATATTTGTGAGAATGTTTCTGGAAGATATTAGGATTTGAATCAGTGGGCTAAGTAAGGAAGATTCACCCTCATTCAACATGAGCAGGCACCATCCAATCAGTTGAAGGCCCAGACAGAAGAAAAAGACGGATAAAAAACAAATTCACCCTCTCTTCTGGGACTCCCTTCTTCTCCTTGCCTTAGACATAAGAACTCCAGGTTTTCTGGCCTTTGGACTCTGGGACTTGGGACTTGCACCAGCACTTCCTACCTCCTCAGGTTCTCAGGCTTTCAGCCTTGAACTGAGAGATTACATTATCAGCTTCCTTGGGCCTCAGGTCTTCAGACTAGGACTGAGCTATGGCACTCAGCTCCCTGATTCTCCAGTTTGACAATGGCATACTGTGGGACTTCTCAGCCTCCATAATTGCATCAAGAAATTCCCATAATAAATCTCTATCTATCTATCTATCTATCTATCTATCTATCTATCTATCTATCTATCTATCTATCTTCTCTTTCTCTCTCCCTCTCTGTCTCTCTCTCTCTCTCTCTATCCATCCATCCATGCATCCTACTGGTTCTGTTTCTCTGGAGAATCCTAACACAGGAAGGGAAAATAATAGAGAGGGAAGATAATGTGTGGGAGTAGGGATTACAGTTCTAGATAGAGTATCCAGGAAAGACCTCACTGTGAAGGGGACTTTTGAACAAATACCTGAAGGAAGTAAGCCATGAGGATATCTGGGAAAAGAGCATTTTTGATAGAATGAAGAGCAAGTGGAAAGACCCAGGGATAGAAACATGCCAGGCACATTGAGGAAACAGTGAGACAGCCAATGAACCTGAAATGGAAGGAGTAAGGGGGAAGAGTCATAAGAGATGGGGGTCACAGAGATAACAGGAAACCAAGTCACATGGACCTCATAGGTCATTATAGGTACTTTTGGTTTTACCTTGAGTAAGATGGGGAAACAACTGGATTCTGAGGAGATGAGTGATATACCCTGACTTCCAATTTAACAGGATCACTTGGACATAAGAATTGAGAACAGACAGGAAGGTAGATAGGTTTGGAAATTACAACTGCAGTAAGAGATGATAATTCTAAGGCGGTAGCAGTGAACATGGTGAGAAGTGGTGATAGACTGGATATATATATATATATTTTTGAGACAGAGGTTTGCTCTTGTTGCCTAGGCTGGAGTGCAATGGCGTGATCTCGGCTCACCGCGACCTCCGCCTCCCAGGTTTAAGTGATTCTCCTGCCTCAGCCTCCCGAGTAGCTGGGATTACAGGGATGTGCCACCACCCCGGCTAATTTTGTATTTTTAGTAGAGACGGGGTTTCTCCATGTTGGTCAGGCTGGTCTTGAACTCCCGACTTCAGGTGATGTGCCTGCCTCGGCCTCCCAAAGTGCTGGAATTACAGGCATGAGCCACCGCACCTGGCAGCTGGATATTCTTTGAAAGCAGATTAAATAGGATTCTCTGATTATGTGGTGTGTGAGTGAAAGAGGGGGGAAAAATGATCCCATGGTTTCTGACTTGAACAATAAGAAGGATGAAGTTGCCCTTTACTGAGATGGGGAAAACTGTAGGAGAAGCACGCACATTTTGGATGATTGGGGAATTAGGAGTCCAGTTTTTATCTTAAATTTAAAATGCCATTTTAGTATCAAAGTGAAGATGTCAGGCAGGTAGTTGAGTGTGTGAAATTGGAATTCAGTGAAGAGCATTGGGCTGGAGATATAAATTAGGAATTGAGCCATGAGGAAAGGCGAAGTCACCAAGGGAATTATTATAAACAGGCAAGGGAAGTAATCCAAAGACTGAACCCTGGGACCTATGAGAGCTGAGGAGAAATCAGGAAAAAGGACTGAGAAAGAAAATCAAGTATTGTAGGAGGAAGACTATAAGAAATACATTCAAAGAAAATACTTCAGGAGGTTGGAGGGATCAACTGTGTCCTGTGCTACTTATGGGTCAAGTAAGATGAGGACTGAGAATTAATCAATATATTCACTGTATTTAGCAAAGTAGATATCATTAGTATCCTTGCTAAGAGCATTTTTACAGAGACAATGTGAAGAAAATCTTGATTGGTGTATGCTTAAAAAATGGGAAAGAAGATTTAAGAACAGAAAATTTTCAAGATATATTGCTGTAAGGGAGAGCAGAGAAATCAGGCTATCATGTAGATGGATGTGGTGCTAATGGCATTTTTTAAAGATGAGAGAAATAATAGCATGTTTGTATCCTAATAAACATGATCCAATAAAAAATAAAGCAAATAATGAGTCAGGGGAGAGAGGAGAGTTAATGGAGAAGAATTATAGAGGAGAAGCGAAGAGATGGGTCCAGAGGACAAGCACATATAGAAGTGAAATATATATGACAACAAATGCACAGAGGGCAGAAGGATGATAATTGGAAATATATTTTCTTTCTTATGTTTCTTCATAAAGCAGGAGAATGTTTTATAAAGATAAACTGTGATCTGTAAGAGAGAAATAATAAATCTCCAGAACAATCGCTAAAACACACAAATATACACAAAGAGGCCTAACTAAAATATCAATACCCAAAATAAAATGGAATTCTAAAATATATTCAATTAACCCAAAAGAAAATAATAAAGGAGGAACTGATGAACAAAGATCAAGTGGCACAAATAGAAAATAACTGCTCTTTGGGAGGCCGAGGCAGGCAGATCATGAGGTCAGGGGTTCGAGACCAGCCTGACCAACATGGTGAAACCCTGTCTCTACTAAAGATACAAAAAATTAGCCAGGCATGGTGGTGTGCACCTGTAATCCCAGCTACTCAGGAGGCTGAGGCAGGAGAATCACTTGAATCTGGGAGGCAGAGATTGCAGTGAGCCCAGATCGTGTCATTAGACTCCAGCCTGGACGACAGGGCGAAACTCCGTCTCAAAAAAAAAAAAAAGAAAACAAATGCTGAGAAGGTGGAATTGAACCCAAATATAATAATTACACTAAACCCGCATGTAACAATTACAATAATTACGTTAATAAATTACATTTACTAAATGTAAATGGACTAATCACTTTTAGTGAAAGTGCAGAGATTGCCATACTAGATTACTAAAAGTGATCTAGCTACATGCTGTTTATAATAAGCACACTTTAAACATCCAGCCACAAATAGGTTAAAAGTAACAGCATGAAACAATATATACCACAAAAAAAGCTGGCTTGGCCATCTTACTATTAGATAAATTGTAGACACACTCTTAATCCAGATTTTATTGACAAATAGACTTTCAGATGAAGAGTATTATACCAGAAATAAAGAAGGACATTTCATAATTATAAACAGATCAATTCATCAGGCAGACATAACCATCTCACGTGTATACATTTAACAACAAAACCAAAAAACACATGAAGCAAAAATGGACAGAACAAAGCTGATAAATAGGCAAATCCACAATCAGGATAATTGATACAACAAATAAAAAGAAATCACTAAGGATATAATATGAATAAAATTTTCAAACACTTGGCCAAATTTACATTGTATGGAACCCTAAACCCAACAACAATAGATTAAACATTCTTCTCAATCACACATGAATCATATACCAAAACACACCTTATGCTTAGTAATTAAATAAGTCTCAATAAATTTCAAAGAAGTGAAATCATGTAGAATATATTTCCTAAAGACACATTAAATTATAAATCAATAACATAAAGATAGCTAGGTATACAAATGTTTGCTAATTAAACAACACATTTCTAAATAATTCATGGGCTAAAAAATAAACCTCAAAAATTTTACAAATAATTTGAACTTAATGATAATGGAGATCTAATATATCAAAATGTGTGCAATATGGCTAAAACAGTACTAAGGAAAATTTATAGCTTCAAATGCTTATATTATAGACAAAGAAAGTTACAAAAAACAGTGATTTCTCCTTCCATATTAAGAAACTAAAAAAAGAAGAGCAAATTACAACCAGTCATTAGAAGAAAGGAAATAAAGATGAGTGAATATTAACATCGTACAACTGAACAAAAAATAGAGAAAATGAACAAACTTGGTTTCATAAAAGGATTAATAAACTTTATAATCCTCTAGCAAGATTATTCAAGGACAATAGAAAATAGAAATTACCAATATTAGGAATAAATGAGAATTACTAAAAGTCTCACAGATATAAAAGGATATTTTTAAAAGGCAGAGTTTAAACTTTATTTTGTCAAAATAGTTGACAGTTTAGATATATTCAATGAAAAACCATAACTTTCAAAACTGATACAACAAAAACTTGAAAATCTATTTTCATTAGAGATATTTAATTTATAAATAAAACACTTCCCACATCAAGAGAATGAGAAGGCAATCACAGACTGGGAGAAAATATTTGCAAAAGGCATTTCTGATAAAAGGCTATTGTCCAACATATATAAATATGTCTTAAAACGTAACATTAAGAAAACAAACAGCCTGATTAAAAGATGGGCCAATGGTCTTGACAGATACTCACCAAAGAAGTTATGCAAATAACAAATAAACATATAAAAATTGCTCCAACATCATATGTTGCTAGAGAAATGCAAATTAAAACAATACAAAGTACTGCTACACATCTATTAGAATGTCCAAAATTCACAACACTGCAACACCAAATGTTGATGAGGATGTGAAGCAACAGCAACTCTCATTCATTGTTGATGGGAATGCGAAATGGCACAACCACTTCGGACGATAGATTGGCAGTGTCTTACAAAACTAAACATATTCTTACCATATGATCCAACAATTGTGCTCCTTGGTATTTACCCAAAGAGTTGAAAACTTATGTCCACACAGAAACCTGTGCACAGATGTTTATAGCAACTTAATTTATAATTGACAAAACTTAGAAGCAATCAAGATGTCCTTCAGTAAGTTAATGGATAAACTGTGGCACATCCAGACAATAGAATATTAAAATTTAGCACTAAAAGGAAATCAGCTTCCAAGCCATAAAAAGACATGGAGGAAGACAAAGTGTATATTACTGAGTGAAAGAATCCAATCAGAAAAGGCTACATACTATATGATTCCAACTATATGACATTCTATAAATGAAATAACTATGGAGAGAGTAAAGTGATGAGGGATTGCTAGGGGATAGGCAGAAGGGAAGGATAAATAGGCAGCACAGAGGGTTTTTAGGGTGGTTAAACTACTCTGTATAATAATACTATAATGACAGATAGATGCCGTTATACACTTATCCAAACCTCCAAACCCATACAATGTAAAAACACCAAGAATGAACACTAACGTAAACTATGAAATTTTGGTGATGATGATATTTTAATGCAGGTTCATCAGTTGTAACAAAGGTACCAATTGTTGGGGTTATTGGTAATGGAAGAGGCTATGCATGTGTTGGCACAGGAAATATGAGAAATTATCGTACCTTCCTCCCGTAAAATATAAAGCATAAAATTGCTCTTAAAGTCTATGTAAAAAAGAACAAAGTAAACAAAAAGCCTTCCTTAAAATAAAATTCAGAGTTTCGACGGCTTGTTTAAATGAACTGTATCATATTTTGAAAGTGTTCTACAAACTCTTTCAGAAGATAAAAGAGAAGGGGACACGTCCTAATTCATTTCATGAGGTCAGTGTAACTTTGCTAACAAAACCAGTCAAGGACATTATGAAAAGTGAAAATTACAAACCAATATTCTTAACGAATATAGACACAAAAATTGTTGACCAAATATTAACAAATAGAATACAACAAAATATATAAAGAATAATCTTTTATGACCAAGTGAGTTTATCCCAGGAATGAAAGGTTGTTTAACACAAAAGCATTGACCAAAATAATTACTTATATTAGCATTTCAAGGAGAGAAATCACATGATCTTTTAAATAATTGTAGATAAAGCATTTGACGCAAATTAATTCCAATTTATTATTTAAAAAAAACTCTCAGTAGAATATAGCAGAAGGTAGCAAGAAAGTAAAAAGAAACTTCTCACCAAAAGGCTGCCACACAAAAAAGACAAAAATATGAATGATACAACCGAACTCAAACTTACCAGTAATTACGTAAACATGGGTTTAAATAATCAATTATAAGATGGAAACAAGCAGGGAGTATACTGATCTGTGTAATGTGTCCTGAAATATACCAAATAGTAAGATGCATAGATCATTATATAGAGGAATGAATCAAATAGATATATGATAAAATAAGTATGTTTAAATACTAAAAGTAGAGTCTAGATGGTGATTATAAGGGCTTTCAATGCAAAATGCTTTCAGATTTGCTATGTTTGAACATTGTCATGATAAAGTATTGGAGGGAAAGGGAAAAATAAAGCTTGTATCTATATAGCTGTTGATCATTAAAAAATAATAGCAACTGGATTTAATAGAAAGAAACAAAATTCTGAGAATACTTGCCTCTAAGTAACAAAAAAGTAGATTTTGTTTAAATATAAATAAAACAAAGAATTTTAAAATTAAGCAATGCAAAAGGACATTTTAAGCAAATACTAAGCAATTCTAATTCTTAAGCAAATTAAACATACACTAATTTTAGACCTTTATAGAGACAGAGATTTTATCTAAAGAAAATAGAAGGCCCAAATGAATGCAGAGATATACCATGTTCTTAGGGGAGAAGAATCTGTTTCATAAAGGTGTCAATATACTCTTCAGTACTCCATAATTAAATCCATTCCAATTGCAATCTTGACAGTGTTTTTCATGGAACTTGACAAGGTGCTCTTAAAATTCATATGGAAATAATCAAGGATATTTTAAGAATAATAAGTGAATCTTGCCCTTCAGCTATTAGGAATTAGTAGAAAGTTACAGTAATTAAAATAATGTGGTTTTGGCATAGAGATAAAAAATACATCAAATGATAACCACAGTCTAGAAACAGACCCAAGTGTCTATCGAAACTCTATATATGGTATTATAAAGCAGGCTGGGAAAGGGTGGACTATTTAATAAATTGCACTGCCAGGAATGATTTTCCATATGGAAATAAATTGGATCCCAATTTCATATCAAAAAGAAGCAAAAATTCATGTGGATTACAGACATAATAGGAAAAGCAAACTTTATTGCTTATAGAAGAGAATATAGAAGTGTATCTGTATAATATAGATGTTGGCAAAGATTCTTTAAACAAGACATACAACGTAGAAATCAAATAGAAAACATTCTATATTTTTCTCACATTGAATCTTAAATCTTTTATGTGACTGAAGACACCTTACACAAAATTCAAAGACAAGTCACACAGGCACACATACGGAGGTGTTTGCAGTACCTTTAGTCAGCAAAGGAATGGTAACCAGAATATGTAAATAAGTCCCACAAACCTTTAAGAAAAGCTAAAGAATATAATGGGAACCTGAGCTAAGGAAAATAACCTGTCAATTCATTGAAAAAAAAACTCAGCCAGTAAACATTTGAATAGGCGTGCAAATGTATCAGTGATTAATAAGAAGCATTTGAAAACAAATTCCTTTTTACACATCAGGTAAAAAGTTTAATAATTCCAAGTCTTGGTGAAGCTTCGGAGAGACAGGGATTTTTGTACACTGTTGATACATGAATAAGTAGGTAACAATGATTTTGGGGAGCAATTTAGCAATGTGCACTAAAGTCAAAGATGCTAATGCTTTATGACCTTATAATTCTACTATTTGGTGTATATATGCTAAAGATACTCAGACCCAGGTGCTGAAGTAAGATCCCCACAAGGAAGTCTTTTTTGGGCATGGTTTGTTGTGGCAAATTGAAAGCAATACACATGTCTATCAATATGGGAGTGGATAAATAAATTGTATATTATAAACTGTATGTTTACCTAATATACCTGCACAGCTATTACAATGAATGAACTAGGAGTCCTGCACACATGTGGAGCATTTGAAAACCTTAATCTCATGTAAAGCATGCAGTGCATACAGCTGAAAAGCTTGCAAACAATGTCTATGTTTTTATGGCTATGCACATGTAGTAAAAGTAAAGTCACAGGGAGTGATGTGGTTACACCTGGGGATAGATGCAGGTGAATGGGATTTGAAGGGTTTGTAAAGGGAACTTCAGCTGTTTCCATCTGCAACCATCTATTTTCTCAGAAAAAGTGCAATTTGAAGAAAACATGTGAAAATATTAATGTCTATTATATCTAGATGCTGGAGAATACAAATGATTTTTTTTCCCCCTCAGGAATATATCATAATTTGGATAAAGATGTGGTGAGTGAATAAGTTATAGGAATTTTAAAAAGAAAAAAATAGTGAAGAGTACTAAGGGGCATTTAACAGCCAGACATCCCAGCCCTTATTTGTGCTTTCTCACAAATGAATGAATTTGCTGCCCCTGCTGACTGCCGGGTTACTAAAAACCTTTTATCACAGATGCCAAAGCAGGGATTCTTGCTTTGGGTGAGCTTCTTTTAGAAACCTTAGAACTTTAATTTTTTAAACAGATTTAATGTGCTAGTGAATCTTTGACCAAAAATATTTGTCAGCATTCCAGGTGTGAATATGATAGTGGCCTTCGGAATGATTGTCTAGGTCAGCAGACCCCAACCTTTTTGGCAGCAGGGACCACTTTCATGGAAGACAATTTTTCCAACAGGGTTTTGAGCTCCTATGGAAGTCTAATGCTACCACTGATATGACAGGAGGCCGAACTCAGGCAGTAATGCTCTCTTGCCTGCTGCTTGCTTCCTGCTGTGTGGCCTGGTTCCTCGCAGGCCACGGACCAGTACCACTCTGTGGCCTGGGATTTGGGGACCCTGCTGTAGGGTGTTTTGAGGGTAGCGGTTGGCCTGGAGCAGGCATATGTGGAGTGTTAGGAAGGGGTCTGTCAGAATGAATGGGGCAACTTAGAAGAAAAGGCTTTACTCTGGTCCTCTCCTTTCTCCTTGGTGGTCAGAGCCACTGCCTGGTGTGGTTCCTGCCACAGTAAGTTCTGCTGACTTCCATCCTCCCTGAGCCCTCTGCATTGTCCAGTCTGCTATTTTCAGGTGCCTGGTGTATAGGCCTTCAGATTATCCTCCCTCAGGACTGTGCATCATTGTGTGAGGGGACTAACGGCAGCTCAGTTAGAGACTGGAAGCTCTGAGTTATACTGATTTCATTAGGACTCTTTGGTTGTAAATGACAGAAAACCAAATTAAACCAGTTTAAGTCAACAATAACATATGTGTATGGCAGAGGAGAGTTCTGTCTCTTTTGGCTTACATCATCGAATCCCAAGGAAAAGCAGGCCCGGAATAGAGCCTGCCTCAGGGATGGCTGGTTGTGGGGTCAGACCTCACTGGGGCTCCCCATCTCTTCTCTAATTTTGGGGTAACAGCCCAACCAACCTTTTCTTAAGGCAGAAACTATGACTGCAGGCAAATCCTAGTTGACATCGTCCCAAGCTCACTACCAGAGAAAAAGGAGGACGGTACAAATGGTCCCAAATGGCACTACACTGGGCAGTGCGACCTTCAAAAGTTTCCTTTCCCTGATTAAGTGTGGAAAAATCCCAAGAAAGTATTTTGATCAGCCTGGCTTAGGGTGACTTAATTTACCTAATTTCTCTTTAAATTTCCTTTACAAAGGAATAATAGTAGAATAATTCTAAGAATAGAATATCCCTCATAAGCTTGTAGGGATGATCCATGCAAAGCATTTAGTACTGTGCTGGGCTCAGAGTAAGCGATAAACACAGTACCAAACAAGCCTTCGGCTGATGTCACCAGGCTGGTGAAGAGCTGTGAATGCCTGAGCCTGGCTGAAGATGCCTCACCTAGTGTCAGGGGCTGTGACCTGTTTAACAAGGACGCTAGGCAGCGCCAAAGGATGGGCACCCTGGTACTTACTTCAGGTTTTCCACTTCTGCTGCTGCAGATGCCCCCTTGGTTCTTGAAGAATGTTCAGGGCTCCAGTACCTCTCTTTCCTCTGATAGCTGTGTGCTTAGCGTTAGTTTTGTTTTGTTTGTTTATTTGTTTTTTGGCAGACCTTCAGGGGGTCTGATGCACTATTGTCCTGAACTCTACTGCTTTGAATGCATGACTTGGTGGGTTATAGCTCCTTATCTGCTCCTTGAAGTGAGTGATAGCTACAAATGGTCCCTGAATTCAGGCATCCCTGGCCCATTACTCTCTCCACCTAACCCTTAACCCCAGCTCCTAAGGCTTGAGTGCTGAATGAATGTTCTGTCAACCGGATACCTCTGGGAAGATAAAACAAGGGGTGGAAGGGCATTCCTTTTGTCAAGGCACCCTGGGTAGACAAGTGTTTACTCACTTAACCAGAGAAGTACAGGCATTTATACATACCTGTGTGGAAAAGATTGCAGAAAGTTAAAGGTGTCAACTAAAAGTAAAAATTTAAGCCTCTCACTTACTGAACAGACCATCTATTGGCCAAAGGGATTGCACAGTAACCTTGAAAATGGAATTTTTTGTCATGGGGGATGGGGGATCAGACATGCCTCCTTATACTGCCTCCCTTGCTAACCATCAGGAGGCTTTCTTCCCTAAGGGTTAAACAGAAACCAGCCCTTTTGAAAGACTCCACCACCGGTATCAATCAACTGCCTGATTCTGCCCCTCCTTTTCTGCCTGATAAGAGACCACTGACCAGAGAGTGGTTTAGACCAGTCTAAGGAGAATGCAAAGTAAGGCTTTTTGTGACCTATGCTTCAGCTATTGATGTCAGAGGGCCAAAAACTCTACCCTCAAATCATGAAAATGCTGCCATTTTTTGAACATGGGTCCCATGGAGGGGCATGAAGCTCAGTTGCACATGTACACATTTCTCCTTTCGGAAATATTAATGACTCCTCCTATAGCTTATTGAATATGTATTTTTGGCTACTGCTCTCAGCATAAATTCCTGTTCCCTTTGCCTCTTCCTTGAAGGGTCCGCTTTCACCTTCTGGCCAGAGGCTATGCTTCCCAGCCTGTCAGAATGGCCAGCCTGCAGCCTGCAACCCTTTATGAGAAATAAAGCTCTCATTTCCAAATTTGTGAGCCTAATTCTTCAGGTGACAAAGGAAAAATCTGAAACAGGAAGAAAGAAACCTTTAGTGATTGTTTTTACTGCACTCCTACATCATCTTATTTAACTTTACAAAGAGCCTACGATGACAGTATGTATATTCTAATTTTGTTGATGGAGAAATTAAGGCTTAGAGAAGATAACTTGCTCAAGGTTGCACACACTTTGCAGAAGAAAGAAAAGAAAAAGAATGAGGATGAGGAAGTGTGGTTGTGGCAGCATGGTATACTTGACTTCAATTACTTTTTCAATTATTTTCACTTACCTTTCAATTATTTATGTACTGTTCTCTGTATGCTAACTACCTGCTCAGCCCTGAGCCAGGTCATGGAATATGCAAACATTTTTCTCGTTCAGAAAACTGAAAGTCTGTTGTGAAGACAGTTTGCAAAATCAAAAGAGAGGCCGGGCGTGGTGGTTCACGCCTGTAATCCCAACACTTTGGGAAACCGAGGTGGGCAGATCACGAGGTCAGGAGATCGAGACCATCCTGGCCAATGTGGTGAAACCCTGTCTCTACTGAAAATACAGAAATTAGCTGGGCATGATGGTGCATGCCTGTAAACCCAGTTATTCCAGAGGCTGAGACAGGAGAATCCCTTGAACCAGGGAGTCAGAGGTTGCAATGAGCCAAGATGGTGCCACTGCACTCTAGCCTGGCGACAGAGTGAGACTCCATTTCAAAACAAAACATAACAAAAAACAAAATCAAAAGAGATGAGGGTAAATTTAAAGTAATAGATAAAATGGGATCTACTATAGACAGGATGTTAGAACACCAGGCGATGGTATCATGAGTTGGACAACAGCCAGGTGAGGCCTGAAGGGAGAAGGCTAGGCTCTGGGTCACACATGTTGACCTAAGTGGAAAATTAAAAAAATAAATAAATAAAAATGAAAAGGAGGCAACCTCTATATAAACAGTTTATTGGGACCAAGTTTGAGAATTGTAACTCAGGAGCATAATTTGAGTTGTCCTGAATATAGCCGTAGTTACAAGTGGGTTTTATAAAGGAAAAGAAGAAGCAGTTTCTAAATTGCTTGCCAACAATGTGCATAAAAATAACATAAGCTATTGATTGGCTATACATTGTTCTTTGAATCATAAATTCCAGTAACATGAAAATAAGCTAGTCAGGAACAAAATGCCTTTAAACAATTGCCCCCAGGCATGAGTGGGGAAGTGTGACTGAAGTCCCATACTCAAGTCTCCCTGGGCCTAATAAATTTTGCATACCTCACAGAGCTCAGACTGCCGTGAGCTATTTTTATTTTCTCACACAAAGCATACCGGTGGATATCCACTCTATTGAACCATTTGGTTTTGCAGAGGAAACCTCTCCTCTGCTTCTCTTAAATGTCTCTCTGGATGCAGCCCCCAGGCTGTAAGCCCATCGAGTATTATGAATCCCAGGAAAGAGAGAGGAGATGGTGTAGACATTCTATTTTTCATTGAGCTTCAAACTTCTGTTTTGCAAAAACGATGGGCAACTTCCATGGACCAGAAACTATTATTTTGCTGAGAAAGTGGTTTTTGAGACTAAAAATGCTGACTTTTCATGGGAAAAAAAAGGCCAAATTCATGCCTGCAAGCAAATTTGCAGAAAATGTGTGTGTGTGTTGCCAAAGCAGAATTTTTTTTCATCTCACCTTCCACTTTTTTTTTCCCCATTTTCACCACAACATAACATATTCTTTGGAGGCAAAATGATGTAACTAATCCCAGATCCAATAAGTAAAAGATGGAAAGTGATTCATCATTTTGAGCTGGTGATATGTTTCTCTGATTCTCTTAATGTGCCCATGTAATCATGCATAGCACATGACCACTGTGGGGGTTAGGAGAATAGATTCCATGTACATTGCTAATTAGCTGTCAATTTGCATGAGTCACTTGTATTTTCTGGGCCCTTTGCCTCACCCTGTCCCAGTATGCAAAGTGGCTGTCTGGTTTTCAAACTCAGCTCTGCAGAGCCTTCTTAGGGGTCACCCTGAGAGACACAGGCAAGATGCAGGGGGTTAAGTACATGAGCCTCCAGACTCCTTCACTTCTAATCACTACTTCAGAGTAGATGTGCTTTTATTCGTTTGAAAAATGTATACCTTCTGGTTAAATTTCAGTGAAGAAAGGCTTTTGCTGATTGGTTTCATTCTAACACCCATAGCTTTAGGTCTTCAAACTGAGTGTCTCTAACACATTGGGACTTGCTGCTGCTCTGAAACAGATGCTGTTTTTTCTTCAACTGAATTCATCATCAAAGGCTAGGTTGGGGCTACCTATTTGGGCTTCAGAAAAGGGATGGAGCCTCAATATTCGGTGTAGTCCTAGCCTTATGGGAGAGGTAGAGATGTAACTACAGGAGGTAATTTGTTAACACAAGTTATATTCCTGCCATGGCCAGCTTAATCACAAGTGTAGCCTGGGTAGTCCTGTGTGATGGATTTCAGGAAGTCACTGCTTCAGGAAGCTATTACCTTGCCCACCTGCCTGATGAGTGATATTCTACCCGCAACATCTACCTTCAATGTCAATGGGAGTTGAACTTTTAGGTTTAGGCTTTAACCCCATTGGTCGAGTTAACAGCCTTGGGAGTGAGTCTCTAGACAGTGAAGCAGACACGTGCTCTATTTTACGTATTCAATAACTGAGAACATAGTTTTCCAGGGGTACTTGAGCTAGTAAGATATCATGGGATTTGGGGCAGAACTGAAAGAAAAAATGCCAAAAATGGATCTTTCCCCAGTTTTCTGGTTCCCACTATATAGCCAAACTGCAGCTGTCAGAAAGTCATGGAATGTCCAACAGAAAGACTTCTTGAGGCATGGACTCCAATCTCTGACCAGCGTAGAAGTTTTTTCTACACTATCCAGACACATCGTGACCCTGATTTTGCATACACACTTGATGGAAGTTGTCGAAAGACACAATTTTGACAAATTTAGTTTGAAGATCTCCTTGGCCTTCTTTAACATTTTATGAGTGGGAGCAGCATCTTATTCTATAAAATAGAATAGGTGCTCCCACAAGCTAAGCAAAGGAAGTGGACTTTATGGCCGAAAGGGTTGAAGAAAGCAGAAATTGGTAACAAAAGGAGAACTGATTGTTTCAGAGTTACTTTCAATATAGGGTTATAACAGAGGGGACTTCCTTATCAAGAGGATTCCTGTAAACTGGGCTTCTTCTGATTGGCTGCAGTGAGTCTCTCTCTCTCTCTTTCTTTCTTTCTTTCTTTCTTTTTTTTTAACTGAGCCGTTTCAAGTTCATTTTGATTGGTGGCACATAACAGGAGTGACCATATTCTAGTTTGGTCTGGTATGTTGGAGCCTAGTGCTGGAGCTCAGGTCAAAACAATTGCTTCCCATACATTTTTGTTTAACAAAGAGAACTCATTGTTTCACAATCAAGACTAGTCCATGTATGGTGCATCCTGGCTAAGAGGAAAGTCTTCCTTATAATGATTTAAAACTCTTAGTATCTCAGTAAATTGCAGCCTTTATCCTAGGAGCTCTGCAGGATTAATCTGTTACTTCTCCAAACACAGTCTCTCCAGGGGTTTAAATGGCAATATCTCTCATGTCCCCTGCTGATTGCTCACCTATAACCATGTGGCTTTTCTCCTCTGGTTAAACATTTCACTTTTCTTTCTTCTCTCATGACTGGGCTTCTAAGCCTCTCAACCTCTCTGGCCTCACATCTGGATGCATCATGGTAACCTGTCCGGGTCCCTTTTAAGGTTCCAAGCCCAGAACATAACGCAGTCACAGTGAGCATAGGAACATGGGACCGCTCCCCCGCTGGCGTGGATGGAGGGTTTTACTTGCTAGGTTAAGACTATCTCAGCTTTTCTAGTGTCTGCATCCAGCTGTTGATAGGTTTGTACTTAAGAAACATTTCTCAGTCCTTCTTCATGTGAATGGCTCTTGAATCCCTTTTCTTGAATCCTGTTCCCAAGGAGTTGATTTTTTTTTTTTTTTTTTTTGAGAGTCTCACTCTGTCTCCTAGGCTGTAGTGCAGTGGCATGATCTTGGCTCACTGCAGCCTCCACCTCCCAGGTTCAAGCAATTCTCAGCTTCAGCCTCCTGAGTAGCTGGGATTACAGGCATCTGCCACCATGCCCAGCTAATTTTTGTATTTTTAGTAGAGACGGGATTTCATCACGCTGGCCAGGCTGGTCTTGAACTCCTGACCTCAGGATCCACCCGCCTCGGCCTCCCAAAGTGCTGGGATTACAGGCATGAGTCACCATGCCCGGCCCCCAAGGAGCTGATTTTTAAAACTTAGATGGAAGCCTGTACATTCTTCCTTGGTAATCTCAGTATTGTTAATCATTGGTCAATGTCTTCAGTTTAGGATTTGTTGCTTATACTGTTCGCCACCTTCCTGGGTTCATTTCAGGAAGACAACTGAGGAGATCGCTTGCTGGAATTCACTCTGCTTGCTGGACCCTGGGTCCGGAGGCCCCAGGAGTAGTGCTTGGGCAGGGCAAGCCCTAAATAAGTAATTGAAAGAACGAACGAATGAATGAATGAATGACTAAGGTGAAGTAGAGGCTTCGTGGCCCACCCCAACATTCTGTGGGGGTGGTCAACACATTCAGGCATAAATCTGCTTTCTACATCCTTGGATTGTATGCCATCCCATAGTTCTCTATCTCGTCTTCATACCATGAGCTATTTTGTTAAATCACTTACAAAAATTAAGATATATTTTATCTAAGAAGAAAATGAGACTATTTTACCTTTTTTTGGTTAACTCACCCATGATTTCTGTGACTGCTTTCTGATCTAAGAGATTCCAATCACTTTCTCCTCCCTGGGGTACAGTTTTAGTTTGAGCCCAAAGACTTGAACTAATTTAAAGGGTATTAAAATTCTAATTAAATACCCACACATACACAGGCACGTACAGACTAATGTAGTGTTATAGAAAATATGAGTAGTATTTAATAATGTTCAGTACTGAACATTATGGTTTGTGGATGTTTGTAGAGGTTTATTTTTTTCTTCTCTCTGCCTTTCACTTTTTTCCAATTGGTTTACCATATGTATGAATTACCCATTTTATAATCAGACATAGAGATTTTTAAAAAGTGGATATGTGTTTTGCCACCATCCTTTCAATTATATTGGGCTTTAATTTCATCTTAGCCACGTTATTCTGCTGTTCCAGTTAAAGTTCATTAACATTGTCAGAGGAAACAGAGCAAAACAGGAAGTGAGGAACTGAGATTTCACACTATTATCTCTTAACCTAATATTATCTTCAAAGACCAATAGGCTTATCCTTCCCCTAATGTCTTCAAAATCACAGTTGTACTTTTTGTAAAAATGTTTAATGGCTTCAGTCTCTTCCAAACTGTAGCCTCCCTGACACCATTTATATAAGTTCATGGGATTTATGAGGTATATACATGTTATATGTGCATATATATATTATATATATGTGTGTGTACACATATATGTGGAATGTGTATGTATGTGTATATATGTATATATGTATATTTATTTACACACATATATGTATATATACACATACATATATGTATATATACACACATACATTTACACACATACATACACACACATAAAAACAAAACTGATCAGGGTAAATAGTTATGGAGCATATGATCTGCTAAGCTTCAGGCTTATAGATGATTTAGGAAAAGAAAAGTTGTGGTCTCTGACCTCAGGAAGCATCCATTTTAATTGGGTGGTAGGACTTTCATATAGGGAGCTAGCATAAGCCATCCAACAGTGTGAGATTATATAAAGGAAGCTATAAATTTTCTCCAAAAACCATGATAAAGGGCACGGAAGGAAATATTAAATCCCAAGGCTAACATGAGCAAATTTTGGAGAGGGTTATGAATCTTTTCCTAACATCCTGATATGAAAGAAGGCATAGCTTTGATTATTCTGATTCATTATATGAAGAAACTGAGCCACAGAGAAAATATCTTAGTTGGTCAGTAATTATATACTGGCACATGTGGAACTAGAATTCAAGATTTTCAGCATAGGCTATTGCTGCCTCTCCCCTCTCTCTGTCTCTGATGCACACACACATTCACACACAGTCTCTACCCCACACCCAATTCTGCTGCTTCTCCTTCGAGTTCTGTGTCCTCTTGCCAGATGTTGTCACCTGTCTTTTCTCAGAAGGCCTTGGTAAAGTTACACAGCTGAGCCCGGCAGGCGCCTGCCCCAGGCCAAACAAACAAACAGAAGAGAAATCTTTCAGGCTGGGCACCAGGGAAAAGTGATCTTGATGCCGTCCGTGGCATGAGCCGAGGCAATTGATGACTTGGCATTCTGTCTCCGAGTCATCAATCATACAGAATCAATCTCAGCTCCCTCAGGAGTTAGCCCCCGGCTCACATAATTCTCTCCCTGCCACCAACCTGAACAGTCTGATCCCAGTGGTGGGAACTGTTTTGTTCTGCATTCAGCATTGATTCACTTGGCCTTCAGTAGTATTTTCTACATTCCCCAGAAATGTCACTTAATTTATCTTCTCAGAGGTGGCTAAGTTGCCTGGGCCTCACTTCATCAAATGGAGCAGGCAAGCAAAGAAACGTACTTGGCTTCTCACATCAAAGGCACGGTACTGAGGGCCCCTAGACCTGAAAATCAGAGTGTTAGGTTCCTCTACTCAACACTGAGGATGGGGCAGGCGTTTAGCACAGAGGTCCAGGGCAAGCACTGTCAGTCAGGAGGGCCTGCTTCATTTCCATGACTTGGCTACTTCCTGGCTGTGTGATCTTGAACACGGTGCCTAGTCACTGTCACTTAGTGCCTCAGCTTCCTCATCAGGTAAGTAGTGATAATAATAGCACTTACCTCTTGGAGTTGTAGGATTATATTAAATGAAGATATGAACCAAAAATAAAATCCCAAGCCCCCCAGCCAACTGAATGGACCCCCTCTGGGCCAAGAGAACCTGAAAAACTAAATTTCCGGTCACGTCAAGAAGGGAGGTCAGACACACCTCGTTATATCCCCTTCCTTTTGGAGTTTAGGCACAGCTGACCAGTATTAACAATAACATAGAGATCATAACACTCACAACAGACTCTTTGTGACAAAGACACCAAATTCCAACCAGACTCTGGGATAGCATCACATGACAGATACAGGCCCTGAAGGACATACAAATATTTTACCCCCAAGTATATTTCTTTGACATATTTTGAAATGGTCTTGCCAAGCTGTCTTGTGGGGGAAATTTATATCTGTTGAGAAACCCCTTCCCTTTCTAAATCTTTTTCAGATCCAGAAGAGATTTATGGTTTTTTTTTTTGAGACAGGGTATCCTTTTGTCACCTAGGCTGGAATGCAGTGTCACGATCATAGCTCACTGCAGCCTCAGCCTCCTTGGCTCGAGCGATCCTCCTGCCTCAGCCTCCAGAGTAGCTGGGACCATAGGTGCATGCCACCAGGAGAGATTTAACTAAGAGTCTGACACCTTTTAAGGTCTGAAAAGAGAAATTAACCATCTATTCTCTCTGAAGCCTGCTACTAGGAGAGACCTCTTTTACATAACAAGAACCTTGGCTTCCACAACCCCCTTTAACTCAAAACCTCTTTCTACTGACTTCAAGTCTTTATACAAAGCTTAACTCTTTCAACCAATTGCCAACCAGAAAATCTTTGAATCCACCTATGACCTGTAAGTCCCACACTTTGAGACATCCTGCCTTTCTGGTCAAAACCAAAGTATACCTTCCATATATTGACTTATGTCTTTGGCTGTAACTTCTGTCCCTCTAAAAATGTATGAAACTAAGTTATAACCTGACAATCTGACCACCGCAGGCACACTTTTACAGGATCTCTTTGTTTTTGAGATGGGATCTCACTCTGTCACCCAGACTGGACTGCAGTGGTACGATCTTGGCTCACTGCCACCTCTGCCTCTCAGGCTCAAGCCTTTCTCCTGCTTCAGCCTTCTGAGTAGCTGGGATTACAGGCACGCCACTACCGCCCAACTAATTTTTGTATTTTTAGTAGAGATAGAGTTTCACTATGTTGGCCATGCTGGCCTCGAACTACTGATTTTAAACGATCCACCCACCTTGGTCTTCCAAAGTGCTGGGATTACAGGTGTGAGCCACCACATTTGGCTCAGGACCTCTTGAGACTGTATCTCATGGCCACTCATATTGGCTCAGTATAAACCTCCTGAAATATTTTACAGAGTTTGTTTTTTTCATCAACAAGAGACATAAATACTTCACACAGTTGTACAGGGGGCAGACATGTTCAATAAGTGTGTTATTAATATTGCTATTGTTAGAACACACTTAAGATTTGTAGGGTTGACTATACATGTAATACAGTTGACGGCCACGAGAGAAAAGGTTTTCAGAAATTGGCCTATCCAGAAAGAACTATTCTTTTATTTTCTTTTTTTTGATATAGAGTCTTGCTTTGTCGCCCAGGCTGGAGTGCAGTGGTGCAATCTTGGCTCACTGTAACCTCCACCTCCTGGGTTCAAGCAATTCTCTGCCTCAGCCCCCGAGTAGCTGGAATTACAGGTGCCCGCCACCACACCCAGCTAATTTTTGTAGTTTTAGTAGAGATGGGGCTTCACCATCTTGGCCAGGCTGGTCTAGAACTCCTGACCTCGTGATCCACCCACTTTGGTGGAACTATTCTTCTAACTTGTCTCAGAATCCAATATCTGACCAGCACTTACTCACTTCCATATCTGAAAACATAAGCCTTTCCTTCCCGTACAATAGGAAGTAGGTCCCAGAGAAACTGGCTCTGCAGAGAGTGGTAGGTGGGGGATGGAAGAGAAGGAGGAGATGGAGGAGGTTAAGATGCGACTTTGTGAACTCAATCAGTTTTCTGAAGGCCAGCTCAGAGGGATGTGCACAGATGAAGGGAGAGTCCTCATGCCTTCCATGCAAAGACCTTCTCTTTATTCCATTTTGTAAAAAGAGCCTTTCTGATAAGTGACATGGACTTGCTGGGACCAAGCAGGGAAAAGAGGAAAGGAAGGACAAAGGGCTCAGGAGTGGGTCAGACTGCAATCTCTGGAAGGAAGCACTGCCCAGAGGGGTGTGGGATCCTGACAGGAGACAGTCATGGAATTCATGGAACTTCCCTCCCAATCTAGATGGTGGTGTGTCTCCACATCTGTCTGTCCCTCTCTCCTAGCAACTGGAATTGTCTTTTCCAAGAGATTTGGAGGGCTGCTTTATTTGTTAGGAGACAAGAAGGCACTAATAAATTCCTCTGTGTGAGGTATTTAATTACATAATAATGTGTACACTAATCAGGGTAAATGTGTTTGTGAAAACACCTTGATATGGGAACAGTTAATCACCCAAGGCATTGCTTCTTAACACACCTTGGAAGTTAACTTAATTAAATTAATTAGAACAATGAAAAAATTGAACCATTTATTGGTCCACAATGGCCTGAAGAAATGCTCCCCTAAAATGCAGGAACATTTCCCACACTGCAAACTTCTTTTCCCCAAACCCTCAGACCTTATAGTCATGGTCACACCCCAGGAGCTTGCAGACAGCAAAGACCCCCCCGTGCCTTACCCTGGAGTCATTTCCTGTTAGAGACAAAAGACAATCAGTCTATGTGCCTGCCTGCATGTGTGCACACACACATACCCACATACACGCCCCTTTTGTGCACTTTACCAGAAGCTCAGGGAAACTGAATAAGTTTTTACCCAGGATTTCACAAGTGTGCAGTTTGTAGTGAACCACTGTGAGGGCCAGCTTATGTATTCTAAAGGGAGGAGGGGAAGAATGATTTTTGAGAGATTATTATAATTACCATCACTGTCATTACCACATCATTGTTCTCTGTTAATAATGATGGTGTTAATAATCTGAATTTGCCTATTGCTTAAAAAAAATCCCACTATTTCTTAACCCCACTTCCCTTTCCACTTGAGTCTTGTATAAAGTGATAGAAAAGGCAAGATGCCTGCCCCTGGGGGGGTCTACAGACTGTGTGATCCAGCCCTGACAAGAACAAACGTAAAAGCCATTCTGACAACTGAACAAACATTGAACAGTGTGCACGTTAAATCAATCATTGTCTTAGTCTGATGCTATAACAGAATACCACAGACTGGGTAATTTATAAAGCAAAGAGATTTATTTGGCTTATGCTTCTGAAGGCTGGAAAGTCCAAGATCAAGACGTTGCATCTGGTTAGGGCCTTCTTTTTGCATCATAGCATGGTGGAGGGCATCCCATGAAGAGAAAGTGTGCTTTTGAGATAGAGAGGAAAATGGGTCAAACTCATCCTTTTATCAGAAATCCACTCCCTTGCTAAGTAACCCACTCCAACTATAATGACATTAATCCATTTATAAGGGCAGGACCCTCATGACATAATCACCTCTTAAAGGTACTACCTCTCAACACTGTTACAATGGTAATTAAATTTCAACGTAAGTTTCAGAGGGGACTTTCAAATCATAGCAATCATTGAAGAGTGAGCTTCTTGCACAGTACAGAATCTGAGGGCCCTGGGGGGAGAGTCTTTTTGGGAGAGGAGTGCTCAGGCTAATGAGGGTAATAGGACCCTAGAGATTGTCCCTCAAATCCAGGAACAGAAGGGCTCAACTATGTAGTGAGTTTCATACACCATGGTCAGCTTCTCCCTTAGGAAGCATTAGGTCAGCAACCTTCTTGACTTTGACAACCCCACAGAAGGACCTACCTAAACACCCTGTAGCAAAACCACCTCCCTGATGGCAGCAAATAAGCACAAAGCTGCTTCTGTAACCTGAAATTCCTGCTGCAAAAATAAGAGACTGGGTGATATATAACCAGGAATTACATGTGTACTCTTTTTCCTTATTTCAAAAAATGAGAACAAGAATAAGTGAAAAAAGCTCTTATGGGCTCAGCATAAACCTCCCTTTCTGAAGTTCCTATTAGCTCCAACGTAAGAACATGGATCAGGGCAGAGTGCAGAGAAGAGGCCTCCTCCCACAATATGCTGAATGGCAGGGCCTGAGTTTGCTTTCTCTGAGATGTTTTGCTGTGCTCATCCTAAAGGTATTGATGCAGCTTTTCGAGTTGCTTTGATTAATCAAGATGGAAACTTAGGATTCTGAGCAAGTCTATAGGAGCAGTTCTTCAACTGACCCAAATACCCAACTGTCTCTGCGTAACTTGGAGCCATCTCAAAGATCAGGCTGATCCTGGCTCTGGGAATATAAATAGAAAAGTGATCATCCTGTTTCTCCCTGGGCATTTCTTTGGTCGGTGGGATCTTGTGTCATTCAGGGTCCTTGCAGGAAATGGGAATAGGAAACACCCAAATAGGGTAAGGGCTTGGCAGCATTAAGAAAAATTAACAAAAGGTGTCAAAATGCCCCAAGGCAAGCAAAAGCAATGGGGCATTACCAGTCTAGAGCCTGATGGAGCAAGGCAGTTGCTGGATCTGGAGAGACACGTAGCTGAGGTTGCAGAGAAGGAGGCTTTGGTGGAGAAACAAAGCTCCCGCAAACCCACAGTCCTATAGGAAAGGAGCTGAGGGGCAATGCCTTGACCACTCTCTCCTCTCACCCCCTAACCTCCTGCCAGGGCCTCAGGAAGCCAGTGGTCTAGAGAGTCTGGATAATTCAGTCCATGAAAGTCACCCTGGAGCAAAACAGCAAGAAAGAAGGTGAAGAGTGGAGCTGGAGGGATAAATGGAAAAAGTCCAGCTGAGACCAACTGATTCTAGTGCAAGAAAAATATCCTACTAGAGGAAAACAAATACAAAATACATCATGAATTTCATTTGGATGAATCCTTTGGCATTGGGATGATAACATTTATGTTCTATATTATTTAAAATCTCCATAGATTGAAGCAGAGACTCCTGTTTAAGCTACTGCTAGGCCATGACTTCAGCTTTTACAACTTCTTTCGACATTCTTCTCTCTTTGGGTTTGCATGGGAGTGTGTGTTAGGGAGAAACTTGCAGGTGGAGATTGTCATTGAATCTAGTGAAAAGGCTGGAATGTGGCCTGTGTTCAGCCTACAAAAGACATGTAAAAATGGGAAACACTCATAGGCACCGCACAGCCGTGCACTGGAGTGATTGCAATTGGGCTTTCTTCACATTGCCAGGTGTTCACGTTTCTTATCTGTAAGATTTGCCGGGGGCAGTCAGACCTCCACCTACCAGGCAGTCCAAACATGCCCATCACTCATGAATAAATTAATAAATCCAACTAACCTGTACTAAATTTCTAATATGGGTGAAGTGCACTTTAGATCAGGCAAGTAAATAACACCAGCACAAGGCAATATATAATGCATGCCTTGAAAGGCATGAAACCAACATGTTACCAGAGTTCAGAGGAAATGGAAGACATGGCTCATTCGCAGTGAAACCTCCATGGACAAAGGGGGCCCAAAAGGGGGTCTCAAAGGATGGAGGCTGCCAAAGGCGTTTGTTCCCATTGCCCTGTTCCCCTTGCCATGGTCACTTCAGTTTCTGGGACTTTGTTCTGTCATCACATTACCTGGAAGGCCCTGCTCCATGTCTTTCTTTAAAAGGCATGTCTTCAAGGCACAGATGAAGTCCTAGCTGTTCCAGGGAGTTTGTCCCCACTGAGCCAAGCCCCACTGACTTCCAAGTATTTGGACCCTCAGAAGCTCAGCCTCCCCCTTTACTATCACTTACTCTTCATTGGGGTGAGATGTGGTTCTCCTGTCCACACTATGGGTGGGCACGAGGCCTTTTTCATAAAGAGCTTCCACAGTGACTATGTACGTTCTGAAGAGAGCACTTTCCAAAGAGGCCTTGGGGATAAGTACTGCAGATTGCTGTTGTTTTGCTCAGAGATCTGCCCGAGTACCTCGAGAAGTGTCCACATGGGACAGTTGGATTTTCTGATGGTGGGGTGGTTCTGGATAAACTTAGCCCAGTTGCAGAGACTCCACACCCACCAAGCAGATGATCTGAGGTTTCGGAGCCATTTACCCATCTCTAAGTTAACGTTTTTCTCAAAGATGATTATGGAGGAAAGATGCAAACGTAAGCAGAAAAGGTCCCCTGTGCCTCATCAGCTCAATCCCCCAGTAATTACAGCCCCATCAATTGGGAAGGACAAAGTGTTCCTTGAAGGGGATTTCTCAGCACTCCTCATTCATCACAGGCACTACCTCCTTTCCCCTGCCTTTCCCCTGCAGCCCCTCCTTCTCACTTCTTGCCATTTGCTTCCTTTCCTGCTTTGTCCAGGACCTGTCACCAGGGCTTGAAGACCCCAGCCCTGCCATGTGGCCATGGTAGGAATCTGAGGGCTGCTCATCCAGATTCAGGGAATCTGGATGTTCTATCTGTGTTATCACCATCATTTTATTCATGAATTCTTTTTTTGAGATGAAGTCTCACTCTATCACCAGGCTGGAGTGCAGTGGTGCCATCTCAGCTCACTGCAACCTCCACCTCCCAGGGTCAAGCAATTCTCCTGACTCAGCCTCCTGAGTAGCTGGAACTACAGGCATGTGCCCCCACACCTGGCTAATTTTTGTATTTTTAGTAGAGACAGAATTTCACCAGGTTGGCCAGGATGGTCTCGATTTCCTGACCTTGTGATCTGCCTGCCTCAGCCTCCCAGAATGCTGGGATTACAGGTGTTATTCATGAATTCTTATTCCATTATGCCCTTCAAGAACCCCAAAAGGCCAAAAAAAAGAAAAATATAAAAAATATCTTCCATTTCCTCCATGCAGTTGGATACCTTCTATGGTAGAGTTCATACATAAAACTGTGAATAGCATGTGGTGCAGGGAGATACATGCCCAGAGGGAGCCACAGGCCAGTGCAGGAGGGGCTGACTGCTGGGACCCTAGATGGTTTATGTGGCAGTCACACAGCTTTGCAAACCTCCTATGATGACACCAATTGTTGGAGAATCCAGATGTGTCTTTGCAATTATATGGCTCCAATCGGGCCAAAGCAGAGCTAAAAGTCTGGGTGGAAGTTCCCGTCTATTTAGGTGCATTTGGCTCATGTCTGTTCACTTGTCCATCTTGCAATTCAGTTCTGTTCATTTCATTTGATCTTATTAAATTCAAATGTATATTGAAGTCTGAGATCTGACCTTAAGAATCTTCATGTTGTTTTGCCCAATAGTTTCAGTGCCCCAAGAAATAAAGCAGAAGGGCAGCTCGCTGCCATGCAACCTGGTGCTTTCCTTTAATTTTGGGCAGATTTTGAGTCCTGAGTTCCTGCCTTGATCCCTAAGCTAGAAAAGTAGCTGAACAAACAGAGGAGGACTAGGATCCCTTTTAGTTGGCCTTTCCATGGAAAACTTGCAGCAGAGACAGGTCCAGAATTCATTCGTGCATTTTGGGAATTCATTAATTGATTAGTTATTGCCTCATGGATCCAGGCAGTTCACTTTTATTGGTGGCAGTCACTGTGCTAAGTGCTAAGGGTATCATATGAATGGCAGAAGATTTTTACCTTATAGAATTGGGGAAAATCCATGGATTTCTGTCTTTTCAACCAACTCTCCCCCTCCACCTGACAAGGGACTTGCTGATCAGCCCCAACTTTTCAGCTCCTCCAGCTCACCTGGTTTTTAACTTCCTTATTTCTACCTGAAGTGGCATGCCATGCTCAGGGGTGTGGAATATGCCCTTAAGTGGAGTGGCAGACCATAGTTTTTCCTCCCCCTAACTGAAGAGACAGAGTTTTCTATCTTTAAGTCTTTGACAGCCACAGAGAGCATCTTTTCCCTTTTGGAGTTGGCTCCTTCTACCCTCTCCCTCTTTGTATGCCCTCTGTTCTTCCAAGATTGCACAGCATGGAAGTCCAGGGAGTTAGTGATGCTCTTTGGGCTCACATGTACTTTTTACTGAGTATGTCTTACACCAAGAGCCATGGGGGTAGAAGGCTTGAGGATTAATAAGATCTAGAGTCTACCTCCAAGAAGCTTATGATTTTGGTGGAGGAAACACCTATTCCCCAAGTAATTTTAAAACAAAAAAGGAAATTAGTAACATAAAGAGTATACTTGACATTCTTTTTTAGTTTAGGATAAGTGGTGAGGCTTTTAAGGAATTTAGAGAGCTAGAATTTGCTCATACCTTGAAGGATGCTTACTATTTGAGGAGAGAACACCTCCATCTTCCCATTCTTCTTCCTGTCAGGCGTGCCTGCCTCCACTCATTTCTTCTTAGCTTCCTTTCTACCCCAACAAGGAAGAAAGATTAGTCCAATTGCATTAATTGAGCCTGGCATAATTGATTGGGTTGGGTTTACTGGTGGGCAGGGTCTCAGAGTTAAAAGGCACAGATCCTCGTGCAGCTGTCGATCTTTTTCTCAATACAAGGCTGGGTGGACTTGCTAGGCAAGTCAGGCCCTGGCCACTGCCTGGCTTGCCTTTCCTATCTCAATAGTGAATGGAGGCAGGATTAGCTGTGTCTCCACTCACCCTGCAGACCTAAACTTCATTCTTCCTCTCTTTCTTCAAATGACTTCCACTACATTTCCACCCAGAGAGTGACAAGATTTCCATCATATTATACTGGTATTACTTGGTGGGGGATAGGGACAGTGGTTAACAGGCCCAATAGGTCTCCAGGCCAGAGCTCTTTGCTTCACTGTGGGTTCACAGGCACTTTGCACTGGGGTATGCATATGTTATATACTGCCTGGTTTTGTAGACATTTGTGAAATATCCTACTTTACCCTCACCCCTGCAATGTGATTAGGATAATGTTTCGTGTTTTGTTTACTTGTTTTTTTTTTTTGCAAATGAATGGAGCATTCAAGCATTGATCTATGGCCCCTGTTTCTCAGCATACTTGTGGATGCCCTCTCTACACGCACTCTTTGTGACCTCAGTAAATGGAAGTATATTTGTATCAGTTCACCATGCTCCCAGTTCTCCAGGCTTGCTCTTGCTAGGTCACAGCAAACTACCCTCTTCTCTCACACTCCATTCAAGGTTGGTCTCTAAGTTTTCCGAGTCTCTCTCCTCTTCCCATCATGGTATGTCTGAATGTTGCAAAAACCCTCATTCAAGCTGTCTACCTCAAGGCCTCCACTCCAAGCAGACATATCCAACCCATGGCCTCCAGGTTAAATCCTCTTAATGCAACATGTTCACATTTGTACTCTTAGACTCCTCATCTTCGATAGTATTCTCCTAGTTTCTCCAGAATATGAATCGAATTTATTATTCTTATCAAAGTTCACCTTTCAATTTCCTCAGTATAAATGGCCAATTCTGATCAATCTGGTCATAAACATTCTGCTAAAATCAATGTACCTGTTGCTGTGAAAAATCTTCCAAAGGTTTCATGCAAAATTGGATTCTATCACAAAGACTTGATACTCTCTTATATTAGGTTGGTGCAAAAGTAATTGCCATCATTACATGGAAAAGAAGAGAGACTGGGTATTTTAAAATATTATTTAATTTCTTTTTCTTGCAGATAAAAAATATTCAGAACACTTGAGGGATGTTCTAAAGGGCTGTGGGAGTACTTGTATGAATCCTAGCTATCTGAAAACAGCTTGGGCTATTGTTGAAAGATCATGTTGCCTGACATGGATTGCAGAAACAGGTTTTCTGATGTCTTGCGGGGCTTTAGAAGGGGCACTAGAGTACTAGAGGGGAGATTGGAATTCTAGAGTTTTAAGTCCCTCCTCAACTCCTGAGTTCACCATTATTAGCATTGTTAATGTGTCTTTCACTTTTGTGGTTGTGCCCAATACTAAAATAAGCATGTAATAATAGTTTAAAACTACTATTGACTGATACTAGGTACTCAATAAAATTTCAGTTGAATGAATGGATATTACTCTGTATAAAATAAAAGAAAATTGCAAAATAATAATCTTTCAGTAAAACCATGCAATTCAGGCCAGATCCCAGAATAAATGCCCTCTGATTTATCCACTCTTTTTGGAAGTGCCAGAATATATCTTTACTGTGCATGCTGTTTGTCAAGAGGGTTGGTATGTACTGAAGCACTTCTATGTGATTTTTGTATGAGTTGATATTTTGCTGGTTTGTGAACTTGTCTGAACCCTGATCATGATGTTGTGCTGCTACACATGGTGAGGTTTGTGTTTCAGCTGAGATAATGCACTGGGCCCAAATGCCCCACAATTATATGTGCTGTGTAAAAACACACACACACACACACACATTGAAAGAAACAGTGGGGAGATGGTGATATCATTGGTGCAGGGCCCTTGGGTGCTGACCTTTGTAGGACTTTCAGCTGAGAGCTAGGAGAGGTGTACCCAGAGAGCTTGTAACTGTCAGCTTCCCTCCTATGCAGGTGGACAGAATACCTGCCTCAGAAAGATCCAGCGTCTATTTCATCCATGAGGGAAAGTGTAGCTGTGACAACATTGATGGCATGTGGTCGGGCACAATGAGAGAGAACAAGAGGCAAAAAGACACAAAGCTACCTTGTGAAGGGGCCTCTTGTCTAGTTCACTCTCGGCAGGTGAGATAATGAATCTGTGTCTCAGCCTGAGCCTAAAGCCATAGCCATATTTATAATATCTCGGCAAAATGTGCTGAAGATTAAGGAAATTGCTCTTTTGTTGGTCCCTGATGTGCTCAGGTTGGCCCTTGGCAAAATCCATCACACTCACCTCCTCCCTGCTTCCTCTTTCAGGCCTCCTCTGCCCCAGATTAAATGTGAGGACCTCATGGGGATGCCTCTGATTGCCCGGGTGGCACATCATTAGTCCTCTGCCACCCCCAGAGCACCGGAGCGTTTGCTTGCATCTTTCTTATGGAGTTCACACAAATTCCTCTCTGTGGGGGCCAGTCCTCCTCCTGGAGCTTTCTGGCCTCATGACTAATGAGAATTGCCTCCTCCCCAGGCCACTGGTTACCTAAGGAGAACATGTTACCTCTTCCCTGGTATTTGCCTTCGAAGGAAAGTTCTCTGGGGAACTAAGGAGGCTTGTAGACCTTTTAGAATAAACTTCTAATGACAGAATTAACAGGAGGAAATTTTTTAAAAAAAAAAATAAGGGTAAGAACTTCAAAAGATAGCTTTTAAACGATTTCCCCTCCTTGTCCCCAAACCAGAAAGCCTAGTTGGCTACTTGGCCCCAACCCTTTCCATATTCTTCTGATTTACAAACCCCTTGAGTGGCACCACATTTCCCCAGTGACTCTGCTTCCCATCTTGGAATCAGCGTTAACTGCTTTCCCCATTAACCAGTCACATGAAAAGTACTTTCAGTTTTACTTCTTCAGTGACTGTACTTTCCTTCCCAACCTGGGTGGCATCCCTCCCTTCAGCCCACCACTGCAGGCTCACTCTTTTTCCCGGATCTGATCTCTCTTTCCTCTGAAGTGCCACACAAGCTAATGCTATCTATCCTCCTCTTCTGCGAGGCTGACATGCTTGTGCCCTTCCCTGCCTAGTAAGTTGCTCCTATCTCCCCAAATACTGAAGAAGGAACCCTTATCTTTGTGATTCATGTCTATGTGGGGGCTTCCCTAGTCTAAAGCTGAGAAAAGGGAAGTGAAATTGAAATGTCCAATTTCTCATTTTTCTGCTTTATACATACAAACACATACACATTATACCAACACACATGTGTGCACATAACCATATACCAGTCACACTCACACACACATACTCACATGCATCCAGGCATACATATACTACAGACATAAATTCACTCTCTTCTAACTAGTCTTTAAACTGCACTCTTTATACATACTGTCTTCTCATCTTTTCTCAGTCCATTCCTTCCTCCTGAAACACCTCTTATCCTCATTTCTTCTGGATCCCTGACTGTGGAAGTTCAGTTTATGTTACCTACTTTGTGAAGCTCCCACTGATTTTCCAATATGGTGCAACCCCATTTCCTAAACTCTAAGGGAGGGTCAGAGATGGATGGGTTACTATTTATTGGATATTTGCTTGAAAACATACTTTGTGTGTTTTATATACATTTAAAAATTTATTTTGACAATAATCTTAGAAGGTACTACTGTCTTCTTGCAGATGAGCAAGAAGATTCCAAGCAGTTAGGCCAATTTTTTCTTTCTTAAACATTGCTGAGCCTGTAAATGGCAGAAACAAACTTAGAATCTTATCTTTTCTGAACTCAAGCCCCTGTTACTTCCCCTTTTTCATGACATCTTGCTAGAGCCCTTCTGAAAGATTTGTAACAATGTGTTTTTGTGTTTTTCTTATGAAATATGCACCTCTTCCTTTGTCTTACCTCCCTTCAATCTCCTGGTGTGTAAGATCGGTGACTTGCCCACAGTGCAGAGTCATGCATCCACGCTCTTGAGAAGCAACTCAAGTTCACACAGCATTTCATTTCGGTTCCACATTTTCAAAATGGAGTTAAAATATAGATATTTCTGGCCTACGCTAAGGATTGTTGTGAGGAATACCTAAAATTTCCTGAGACGATGAACACAGACCATTTTTATTTTTATTTTTTGTTTTTGTGAGTACTGTAGGTGTATGTATTTGTGGGGTACATGAGATGTTTTGATACAAGCATGCAGTGCATAATAATCACATCATGGAGAATGAAGTATCCATCCCCTCAAGCATTTATCCTTTGTGTTATAAACAGTCCAATTACTCTTTTAGTTATTTTTAAATGTACAATTAAATTATTATTGACTATAGTCACCCTGTTGTGCTGTCAAATACTAGGTCTTACTTTTTCTAACTACTATTTTTGTACTCACTAAACATCCCTACCTTTCCCCAACCCTGCTACTACCTATCCCAGCCTCTGGTAACCATCCATCTACTCTGTATGTCCATGAGTTCAATTGTTTTGATTTTTAGACTCTGCAAATAAGTGAAAACATACGATGTTTGTCTTTCTGTGTGGGGCTTAATTCACTTAACATCATAATCTCCAGTTCCATCCATGGTGTTGCATATGACTGGATCTCATTCTTTTATATAGCTGAATAGTACTCCGTTGTGTATATGTACCACATTTCTTCATACATTCATCTGTTAATGGACACTTAGATTGCTTCCAAATCTTGGCTATTGTGAATAGTGCTGCAGCAAACAGGAGTGCAGACATGTTTTCAATATACTAATTTCCTTTCTTCAGGGTATATATCCAGCAGTGGGATTTCTGGATCATATGGTAGTTCTATTTTTAGTTTTTTGAGGAATCTCCAAACTGATTGCCATAGTGGTTGTACTAATTTACATTTCTACCTATAGTGTACTAGAGTCCTTTTTTCTCTATATCCTCACCAGTGTTTGTTATTGCCTGCCCTTTAGGTATAAGCCATTTTCACTGGGGGATGAGATAATACCTCATTGTAGTTTTGATTTGCACTGCTATGATGATCATTGATGTTGAGTACCTTTTCGTTTGCCTGTTTGCCATTTGTATGCCTTAATTCAAATTTTTCAATTTGAATAGTCTATTCAAATTTTTTGCCCATTGTTTGATCAATTTGTTAGATTGTTTTCTATAGAGCTGTTTGGGCTCCTTACATATTCTGGTTATTCATCCCTTGTCAGACGTGTAGTTTGAAAATATTTTCTTCCAATTTGTTGTCTCTTCAATTTGTTGATTGTTTCCTTTGCTGTGCAGAAGCATTTAAACTTTGTGTGATTCCATTTGTCTAGTTTTGCTTTGGTTGCCTGTGATTATGGGGTATTGCTCAAGAAATTTTTGCTCAAACCAAAGTTCTCAAGATTTTCCCCAACATTTTCTTGTAGTAGATTCATCGGTTCACGTCTTAGATTTAAGTCTTTAATCAATTTTGAACTGATTTTTGTATATGGTGAGAGATAGGGGTCTAGTTTCGTTCTTCTGCATACAGATATCCAGTTTTCCTGACATCTTTTATTGAAAAGACTCTCTTTCCCCCAGTGTATGTTCTTGATACCTTTGTCAAAAATGACTTCAGTGTAGGTGTATGGATTTATTTCTGGATTTTCTATTCTGTTCCATTGGTCTATGTTTCTGTTTTTAAGACAGTACCATGTTGTTTTGGTTACTATAGCTCTGTAGTATAATTTGAAGTAAGGTAATATGATTGCTTCAGTTTTGTTCTTTTTACTAAAAATAGCTTTGGCTATTGTTGGTCTTTTGTAGTTACATATAAATTTTACAATTGCCTTTTCTACTTCTCTCCAGAATGCCATTGATATTTTGATAGAGATTACATTGAACCTATAGATTGCTTTGGGTAGTGTGGACATTTTAACAATATTGTTTCTTCCAATTCCTGAACATGGAATATCTTTTCATTTATTGGTGTGCTCTTCAATTTCTTTCATCAGTGTTTTATAGTTTTCATTATAGAGATCTATCACTTCTTTGTTTAATTCCTAGGCATTTCATTTTATTTGTGGCTATTGTCAGTGGGATTATTTTTAAATTTCTTTTTTAGATTGTTTACTGTTGACATATAGAAATGCTAGTAAATTTTTAATGTTAATTTGGTATCCTGCAACTTCATTGAATTTGTTTATCAGTTCTAATAGTTTTTTGGTAGCATCTTTAGGTTTTTCCAAATATAAAATCATATCATCTGCAAATAAAGATAATTTGACTTATTCCATTCCAATTTGGATATCCTCTATTTCTTTTTTTGTGTGTGATTGCTCTAGTTAAGACTTCCAGTATTATCTTGAACAATGGTGGTGAAAGTGAGCACCCTTGTTGTGTGAGAGGAAAGGCTTTCAGTTTTTCGTCATTCAGTATGATATCAGCTGTAAGTCTGTTATATATAGCTTTTATTATTTTGAGATATGTTTCTTCTATATCCAGTTTTTATCATGAAGGGATGTTGAATTTTATCAAATGCTTTTACCACATGGATTGAAATGATCATCTGGTTTTCAACCTTCATTCTGTTGATATGATGTATCACATTGATTGATTTGCATATGTTGAATGATCCTTGCATCTCAGGGATAAATCCTACATGGTTGTGATGAATGATCTTTCTAATGTATTGTTGAATTCAGTTTGCTGTTATTTTGTTCACGATTTTCATATCAAAACATTTTCAGAGACATTGGCCTATAGCCAGCTTGCTTTCTCTCTTTCTCTTTTTCTTTCTCCCTTTCTTTCTTTTCTTTTCTTTTCTTTTCTTTCTTTCTTTCTTTCTTCTCTCTCTCCCCCTCTCCCTCCCTCCCTCCTCCTCCCCTTTCTTTCTTTCTTTCTTTCTTTCTTTCTTTCTTTCTTTCTTTCTTTCTTTCTTTCTTTCTTTCTTTCTTTCTTTCTTTCTTTCTTTCTTTCTTTCTTCTCTCTCTCCCCCTCTCCCTCCCTCCCTCCTCCTCCCTTCCCCTTTCCCTTTTCCTTCCCTTCTTCCCTTCCCTTCCATCTTTCCATCTTTCTCTTTCTGTCTCTCTGTTTCTTTTTTCTTTTCTTCCTTTCTTTTGTGTCTTTGTCCAGTTTTGGTATCAGGGTAATACTGGCCTCATAGAATGAGTTGGAAGTATTCCCTCCTATTTTGTTTTTTGGAAAATTTTGAGTAAGATTGGTATTAAATTCTAAAATTGGGGTTAAATACGTAAAACTTCTTTAAATGTTTGGTAGAATTCTACAGTGAAGCCACTGAGTCTGGGCTTTTCTTTCCTGGGAGACTTTTTATTATGGCTTCAATCCTGTTACTTGTTATTGGTCTATTCAGGTTTTGGATTTCTTCCTGGTTCAGTCTCATTAGGTTGTATTTGTCTAGGAATTTGCCCATTTCTTCTAGATTTTTCAATTTATTGGCATATAGTTGTTCCTAGTAGACACTAATGATCCTTTGAATTTCTGTAGTATCAGCTATAATGTCTCCTTTTTCATTTCTGATTTTATTGATTTAGATAGTCTCTCTTTTTTCTTTCTTAGATGGGCTAAAGGTTTGGCAATTTTGTTTAACTTTTCACAAAACCAATTTGTTGTTTCATTGATCTTTTCTATTGTTTTCTTCATTTTAATTGTATTTATTTATGCTCTGATCTTTTTATTTCTTTTCTTCTACTAATTTCGGGTTGATTTGCTCTTGCTTTTCTAGTTTTTTAAGATGCATCATTAGATTAAAGTTTTCCCTCTGTTTTGATGTAGGCAGTTATAGCTACACACGTTCCTCTTAGTACATTTTTGGGTATATCCCAAAATGCCATGGGTATGTCCAAACCCATAGGTTTGTTATGTTGTGTTTCCATTAGTATTTGTTTCAAAAAATGTTTTAATTTCTTTCCTAATTTTTTCATTGACCCACTGGTCGTTCAGAAGCATATTGATCAATTTCTATGTATTTGTATAGTTTCCAAAATAACTCTTGTTATTGATTTCTAGTTTTAGTCCATTCTGGTCAAAGAAAATGCTTGATGTTATTTAATTTTTTGGAATGTTTTAAGACTTGTTTTGTGACCTAACATATTGCCTATCTTTGAGAATAATCCATGTGTTTAGGAAAAGAATGTGGATTCTGCAGCCATTGAATGAAATGTTCTGCAAATATCTATTAGATCCATTTGGTCTATAGTGCAGGTTAAGTCTAATGTTTCTTTGTTGATTTTCTGTCTGGAAGATCTGTCCAATGCTGCAAGTGGATTGTTGAAGTATTGGAACCTATCTCCCTCTTTAGCTCTAAATATTTGCTTTATATATCTGGGTGCTCCAGTGTTGGGTGAATATATATTTAAAATTGTTATAACCCCTTGCTGAATTAACCCCTTTATCTTTATATAGTGACATTTTTTGTCTCTTCTTATAGTTTTTGTCTTGAAATCTATTTTGTCTGATATAAATATAGCTACTCCTGCTTTTTCTTAGTTTCTGTTAACATGAAATATCTTTTTCCATCCTTTTATTTTTGTCTATGTGTTTATAAGTGAAGTGTGTTTTTTGTAGGCAACAGATGAGTGGATATTGTTTCTTCATCCATTTGGCCACTCTAGATCTTTTGATGGAGGAGTTTAGCCCATTTACATTCAATGTTATTATTGATAAATAAAAACTTATGCCTGCCATTTTGTTATTTGTTTTCTGGTTGTTTTGTGGTCTTCTATTTCTTCTTTTATTTCCTGTCTTCGTTTAGTCAAGGTGATTTTCTCTGTTGATATGATTTACTTTCTTGCTTTTTACTTCTTATGTGTCCATTGTGTATTTTTTGGTTTGAGGTTACCGTGAGGCTTACAAATACTATCTTATAACCTATTATTTTGAGCTGATAACAATACTATTTGCAAGAAGAAATAAGCAAAAAAACTAACAGAAGCTCTACATCTTAACTTTTTCCCCTTGCTTTTTAAACTTTTTATTGTTTCTATTTATATCTTATTGTACTGTTTATGTCTTGAAAATTTGTTGTAGTTATTATTTTTTGTTGGTTCATTTCATCATTTAGTCTTTCTATTTAGGATAAGGATAGTTTATACACCACAGTTACACAGAGCTCTGGAACACAGGGCATCTTATAAACTACAAGGCACAACACACTTGGTTCAACACACATTTATTAGACTTCTAATATTACCAGAGGTATGAAAAGGAGATGTGATCCCTACTGTTAATAGGATTGTTTTCCAGGAAGAGTCTGATATTCAAAAAGAAAATAATCTCAATGTAATAGCAAGCATATGGCCATTACAGAATGACCAACCAAGATAGGTGAATGGAGTCAGCAGGAGATCCTACCATGGGGGTCAGGGAAAGTGTGTCTGCTGCTGGAAGACAAGTTGGACTGAAGACGAAACATTGTAGGATAAGATGGAAGACAGATACTCCAGGCAATGAGTCAGTACAGAGATGATTCTTATTTATTAAATGAATAAATGAATTAATGCCTGAAAGGGCTCTGTCCCATATAAGGCAGTCCCTAAAGCAACCACACAGGCCCTTTGATGATTTTCTTTTTTTTTTTT
>NW_012115378.1:0-17639 GCF_000951035.1 Colobus angolensis palliatus | reverse complement strand
GGTCTTCTGTGTCCTTCGCGCTGGGAGTTGGAGACTGCAGCTGTTCCTATTCGGCCATCTTGCTCCTGATGATTTTCAAGGTTCAATTATGAACCATCTTTTAAAACTCTTCGTTGACTTTGTTCACCTACATCCTACTTCTCTAGAATTTATGTAGAACTTTTGGCATTCACTATACAGCTTTATTTTTTTCTTTTAAAAAGTTAACTATTATAAATAGTTATCATTTATCATATTTTATTTCAACAACCTTACAAAATGGGTATTACCATTCTTATTTTAGAGACCAAAACAGCTGAGGTTCAGAATGGTTAAATAACTGCATCAAAGTAAAATGGCCTGTGGGTGCTACCACAGGGATTTGAACTCCTGGACCTGCTCATATAAGAAAGAATTTTCTCAGCCTGTATGTTCAAGTATGTCACTAGTAGGAACTCCAGGGTCAATGGGAGTGGTGGCTCAGTCAGCCCTGGTCTTAAGATAACCTATGTTATCGTTGGAAAGGTCAGACAGTTTTCCAAAGGGAAAGCATCACTTGTTTCATTTCCAGGTTGTGGTTTCTGATGTCAGAAAGGGATGTTTATGTCTCATCAACTTTTTGAATGCTCCCTGCAAGTTTCATCATTCCCCACCCTCACTTCCTACCCTGCAGTCGCAGTGCAGCTTTCAAAAGAGTGAAGCTTGACTTTGGGCTTAACAATAAGTCAAAGGCATGGATTCATGTCTGATGTCTCTTAGATTCCTATTGGCCCTAGCATAGTGTTGTGACATACTAGAAGGTCAATTAAAATTTGATAAATGGATAGATGAGTAAATGAGTGAACTTTAGGTCTCAGCAACACAGTTCATTTGCTATGAATGCACTCTTGCTGTGGCTGCAGCCACATGCACCACAGCGTAGCAAAGATCCAATATAACCATGAGTTTTACCTCTCAGACTACTGCCTCTGATAAGGCTTTCCTGATCAGTCTCAGACTGTCTCTTATCTTTCCAGTCTTATTTCTTACCATTCTTTCCTTGGAGCCTTTCCCTCCTCCTTATCCTCCTTCGGTTCCCTTTAAACAGCTTGTTTGAGTCCTACTGAACTACTATAAGCTTTCTATGAGCTCTTTGGGATTCTCCTTTCTTGGACTGAAGTACTCTGCTCATTTTCTCTCCTTTGGTCCATGTGTTTGCCTCTCTCTCTTCCCTTTTCACTGGATAAGTCCTACTTTTCCTTCAAGTTTTAATCTAAAATCCTTCCCTGACTTATCTTCTTGTCCCACATCTGCAATACATATTCCCTTCCTAAACATCTAGGATTCAAGGACTTCCCTGACCCTAATTGCCTATTTGCTTTATTCATTTTTCCCATTAAACTGTCAGTATCTTCAGAGCAGGAAACTTAATTTATCCATGGTTAGGGTCCTAGTAACGAGGGCAATGCCTGTTTCATCCTCTCAGCTCAAAATCTACCTTTTGAAGTAATGAATGAATAAATAAATGGATGAATGCAAGCAAACTGTGTATGTGTGTGAGTTGGTAGCACCTTGTCACAGAAATGCTGCTCTCAAGACATGCAAGTGACTGAGTAAGAAGTTGTGAAAGATGCTTATGAGGCTTCTATGTAGTTTTAATAGGCCTTTTAGGTATCCTACTTCATTAATAAAGGAAGAATGGAGTGCTCTAGCATCTTTTTATCTCCCATCTGTATTCAAATACAACAGAATTCCTCTCAATAAAATTTCAGGGTAAATTAATGATTTTCATTTTCTCAGAAAACCCATTTTTCCCTGAAAGGATAGAGCGCTGACCCAATGCATATGTGTAATTTCCTGCTTAATAAGGGTACTGGCTGATATAGTGCACTGTAAAATGACTGCTGTTCTTGTCATGAACCTGTGAGCTTTGGGGAAAGTGGGGTCATCCTCCCATAAGGGCAGATGTGGGGCAAGGATGCAGGTGCTCCTGGTCTGGGGTTACCCCTCCCATCTCCCAGTCAGTTCTTGAGAACTGGCTTTGACATTCTCAGTCAGCACATGTGGCTCTGGGCTCAGCTTGAGCTGTTGGATGACTGTCTTCTCTACTGTCTCTCAGCAGCGGGTGCTCAGTCTTGACACAGAGGATGCCTTGGGGGCTTTACTGTGTAGGTTTTTATAAGAGTGTAAATATCCTTCATAGCTGTTGTGGAATGAATGTTTGTATGACTCTAAAATGCACATATTGAAATCCTAACTCTAATCTTAACCCCTAGTGTGATGGTATTAAGAGGTGGGCCCTTTGAAAAATGATTAGATCGGCCAAGCGCCTTGGCTCATGCCTGTAATCCCAGCACTTTGGGAGGCCGAGGCAGGTGGATCATGAGGTCAGGAGATCGAGACCATCCAAGCTAACATGGTGAAACCCCCGTCTCTACTAAAAATACAAAAAATTAGCCAGGTGTGGTGTCAAGTGCCTGTAGTCCCAGCTACTCGGGAGGCTGAGGCAGGAGAATCGCTTGAACCCAGGAGGCAGAGGTTGCAGTGAGCCAAGATCGCGCCACTGCACTCCAGCCTGGGTGATAGAGTGAGACTCCATCTCAAAAAAAAAAAAAAAGAAAAAAGAAAAAAAGAAAAAAGAAAAGAAAAGTGATTAGATCATGAGAGTGGATCCTCTCTTGCTCTCTTTTTTGCCAAGGGAGGATAGAGCAGGATGTCCGCAGTCTAAAACTGAGGAGAGGGCCCTCACCAGAGTCCAAATATGCTGACACCCTGATCTCAGACTTCCAGCCTCTAAAACTATGAGAACAAATTTCTCTTACTTATAAGCCACTCAGTCTATGGTATTTTGCTATAGCAGACTGAAATAACCAAAATAGCAGCCATTAAGTATAATGAATGTGCTTCTGGAAGACACAGAGGAAAAGGAGAAGTGGATTGAGGACAGGACTGGGCACATACACCTATGAGAGAAGGGAGGGAAAGTGCTGCCATGTGAGTGCTGGATTCTCTGGAGACCAGATCAGGAAGTACTTTCCCCGTATAGATATAGGAGATGTGGATTTGTGAGTGCCCCACAGAGAAATACAACAAAACCCAGGGTTCCTGGAGGTAGTCTTTGGCCAGAAGAGGAGCCTTAGCAGGGGCTGTGAAATAGACCAGGAGCCTCTCTAAATGCTGCATTGGGTCCTGCCTCCTGCTACCTTGACTTCACAACTGTATTCAATGAAGTAGAGGAATAGGTACCTATGGCCAACAAGGGTCTACAAAACAAACCGCCCTGTGGCCAGTAATTCCACTGTTGTTAATACTCATCAGTTAACAAATGTTTCTATGAACCAGTTTTACGCAAGTTCCAGCTGGAATAAATGAAACTAATTATAGGGTCTACTTACAGAAGTATGGGAAGAATGTAGGAAAACAAAACAAGGTAGTGCAATATTTCAGGGTGTAGTAATAGGGAGTTACCTTCTCTGACCTGAAGAAGCACAAGCTGGGGGCAATCACTGAAACCTGGAAGGAGATAGCTGTGTAGAAGGTACATTTTAACAGTTGTTGTGACCTTTGGTATGCAGCAAGCCTGAAGCCACTCTGGGAGGGAGAGGGCCAGGGCAGTAACACCTCTTAGATCTCTGTCCCACTTGTTCCATTGGCTAGACCCAATTAAAAGCCATAGGGCAAGGGTCCCAAGTAATATAGTTGATGCAGGTCAGTCTTTTGGGGTATAAACCAAGAAAAGCAGAGAAGGATGGAGGGCAGATCTCAAGAAGAAATGAGAAATAGCTCACATGCATGCAGTATCTCATCTGATTTTCACAGAACTCTCACCAGGAGAGTATTATTATACTCACTTTAAAGATGAAGAAACCATGGCATAGAGAAATTAAATAACTTACACGAATATACACAGTGAATGGCGGGCCAGGCTTTGAACACAGGCAGAGCTCCTCTTGGATTTGACCATTTAGCCACTACCCTAAGAAAAGAAATCAACCCATTGCAAATATTCCTTTTGGAGTGATACAATGTGTTTTAGTCCATTTGTGTTGCTGTATCAGAATACCCGACATTGGGTAATTTGTAAAGAAAAGAGGTCTATTTGGCTTATGATTCTGGTGGATGGGAAGTTTGAGATTGGGCAGCTGCATCTTCTGAAAGCTTCACATTGCTTCAATTTGTAGCAGAAAGTGGAAGGGAAGTGGGCATGTGCAGATCACATGGTGAGAGCGGAAGCAAGAGTGAAACTGATGAAGCAGACTGTTTTTAACCACCACACTCTCTCTCACAGGGATAAATTAATTCCCATGAGAGTAAGAACTCAGCTCCATTAGCAAGGTATTAATCTATTCTTGAGGGGTCTGCCCTTATTACCCAAACACGTCCCATGATTCACCACCTCCCAACACTGCCACATTGGGAGCCAAATTTCAACAAGAGTTTTGGCAGGGAGAAACCACATCTAAACCATAGAAAAATGTCTTATTTTCTCTTCATTTCTCTGTAACATTGCTTTTGAACATGCCAGCCATGTCTTGAAGGAGTTTGAGTTTGCCCTTTTTCTGGGCCTGGCTCTGCAGGACTCGAAGGTGGACAAGCATGAGTGTGGGTGGACAGGTGTGAGTGTAGGGACTGCTCGCTTGGCTTAGAATCATGGTGAGAACTTGGGCTCTATAGTACTCCTATTGATGCACATGGTAAGAATAGATGTCACAGGTGAGAATCAAATGGAGTGAAGAGAACTTGCAATTATGCCCTAGGGTTTATCTAACTCTGAAGCTCATAGATTGACAGTAACTGGTTATAATGAATTCTATGGTGTACTAATATTACCCCTTCAGGTTTGTGAGACACAAGGGCCTTGATCCTACAACTTTGAGGATCTGAATTCTTCCAACCACCTGAGTGAGCTTGGAAACAAAGCCTTCCTGGAGCGTTCAGATAAGAATGTAGCCCAGCAGATGCCTTAATTTCAGCCTTGTAAGACTCTAAGCAGAGAACCCAGCCAACCCCAACCAGAATTCTGAATTATGAACTGTGACCTCATAAGTATGCACCCTTTAAGCATCTAAATTTGTGCTCCACTAACTTCTTATGCATCAACAGAAAACTAATACAAAGTCCAAGTTGCTTATTCCCCCAGCTGCCTGGAGTGCTCAGAACCATGTCTCACTCCAAAAATCATCCTGGACTGAAGGAAGCTGCCTTGGCCAAGTTATGTGCCGTTACTTGATGGCAACCTACATCTAATGACAGATTGATACAGGAATACAAAGTGTTGAGCCCCTTCCTCCAAGTTGTGACAACTCTGAAGGGTCATCCCAGCATTTGTACTGCTTGTAAGATGGTGCAAAGCCTCTGCTACATCACAGTTAAACATCTATCTCTGTCCCTTCCTATTTTCCTAACTCCTTCACAGGGGAAGGATTATGCTCTTGAGAGCATGTCCCAGTGAAGTTTCTGCATGCAAATCTTCACTGCAGAATCTTTGCCCATGGAACTAGATGAAAGACAGTATGCTTGATGGAGGTGGAGTGTTGATGGAAAAGCAAGATGAATCTTATCCCATGGGACCCCAGCCAGGAAGAGCAGATTCTTGCAAGGAACAGTAGGCACCACACAACAAAGGGCCAACTTTATAGCTCAGATTTAGAGTGACCATATATCAGAATTGTCCCAGGACAAGCTCTGTTATAGTTGTTGTCCTGATGGTTATGATTAAGTGTTCCAGTTTGTATATCAAATTTCATGGTCAGCTTTCCCAGAGTCTATAGGTGATAAGGACATAGATGACAGGTCAATGTGAGCTGCAGCAGCGTGATTAGAGAAGACTATGTAGGGTGGCCTCTGAGCTTGACTTTGAGAGATGTTCAGGAATTATGTTACATGTCAGCGTCTAGGTATCACTGTGGGTAGAAGTGAAAAAGCATGGACAGAGAAGGAAAGTTAGAAATACATACGTGTGGGGGAGGGGGAAAGCAGTAGCATCAGGAGGAGAAGGAGAAGGAGAAAACGGAGGAGGAAGAGACTCATTATTGGAATGGCATAAGGAATGGAATGGCATTAACAAACTCCTTATGTCATTTTATGAATATATAAAGCAAGAAAATCGACACACTGATCAGAGAGGAGATGAATGCCCACAGAAAGAATAATGCAACACATCCTTATATGTCTTGGGAAAAATAAAATGGAGAAAGGGAACAGATGGCTCGCCTCCCACTGTCTGAGGCCAGACCATTTTGCTTCTCTGGGCAACACTAGCCTTTCCATCTCTAACCTAGTTTGCTTATTTATCCTGTAAAGATGCCTTTGTGGATTGATGATGAAAATCACGATACTGATGCAGATGACCACTCCTTACATTTGCAGCCCTTGATGCTTTCCAGAGTTGTTTCACACTCAAAATACAAGATTCTCTTTTGACTTTATTACCATTCTATGTAAAAGGCAAGGTAGGTAGTATTTTTCTCATTTAACCAAAGAGATAAAGTTATTGGTTAAAAGAATTCTTAAGGAGAATAGCTTTGGAGCCCAGACTAGAACCCGGGTGTGTAGCATTGGTGTGTAACATTCGTCTTCTCGTCACATTGCAAGAAGGTAATGGTGGATCTTTGCCTACCAATGGCCTAATAATCCTGTCACTGCATTGCTCCTTCCTTTGGCTTTCCTTCCTGGATTTTGGATGCCCATCAGATCCTTCACTGAATAGTGCCACCTATCCCCACAGATGCGTGCAAGAGAGTTTACTGAGTTGTACACTGAACAATTTTGTGGAGCTGCATGGAGACTCTCTTTGTAGTAAATAATATTATTTCATTCCAGCTGGGATAGGAGTATTAAAGTGGGAAGAGTTACTGAGTGCCCGCTATATACTTTATCTCTTATTTTTACAAATCTACAAAGGAAAGAGTGAGGCTTGCATAAAGAAATTGGATTTAGAGTGATGCAATCCCTTGCCTGGGGCCACAGATGATAATGGTTAAGCCAGGGTTTGAACCCAATTCTGCTGTCTCTATATTTAATGCCTTTTCTACTGAGCCACTTTGGCATTCTGGAGTCCAGTGGTCTCAGTGGGAGTCAAAGTAAGGATCTCTAGAGCAGTACTCTTTTCGCAGACCCAGAGCTCTTTGAGGATGTGATATTTCAGCCCATAGACCTTCTCCCTGGAAAAATGCACATTTACCCAATATTTTGCGTGAAATTTCAAGGGCTAGTGGACTGCAGAAGCTGTTCTGTAGTCTCCAGGTCAGGAACTCCTGCCCTAGGGGAGGGTAAAATTCAGGAAAACAGGGGCAGAGAAGTTTCAGTAGCTCACCATGGCTGCCTGGAGTGTCTCATTTTTAAAGCTCATCTCTGCTGGGGCTTAAAGGGTTTGGGAGTTTGTCTTAATAAAAAAGGTTATTACCTAAAAGGCTGTTAAAGCAGCAGGAGAGAAGGCTGAGCCAGCTGCTGGGCAGAGTGGCAATCTACTGTTCTCTCCAGCAAATCCAGGCTCTGAAGAAGTACCAATCAGGGGCACTAAAGTTTTGTTATTTCAGAGTATAAAATTTTTGGCAATAATGAGTCTTGGAGGTTTTATATGACTCATGCACCCTCTCCCATCCGCCATTTTAGATTGGGTGTCTGAAAGTGGTCACCTTAATGCCCAGTTTTTCCTGTATGAGGCTTATGTCCCAAGGCTGTGTCAAGATGATGAAATACATCAAGTCAAAGAAAAAAAAAAAAACAGTGGAGAGAGCTTTTTAGGACATCTTCACATCTGACTTGGATCAACTTTTAAGAGGGCCAAGAAAAAAATATATCTGACTATAAAGAGTCTACTGAGTCTAGACACAATTTCAGTAACAGATTTTAAGTATGAATAAATTAGGTATTTCTATAGGGACTTCCAGTTACCTCTTTCTGTAGTAGTACATGGCTGCATCTTATTCATCCCAGCTTTCCCACTCTACTGTATCTCCCACTCCTGTTGGCAAAGAGTCTCAGTTTTATTCAGGTCCATTTTTCTACTCTATCTCTGAAAAGGCCATCCCCCAACCAGCCAGCGCTCCCTGGCCCTTCTGCCAATCAACCCACATCCATCCAGCACTGGGAGGCAGGACAGGGCAGGAGCAACCTGTAGATTTGCTGTGTTTTCTCCTGTCTACCTTCCTGAGCTTTATTTACAATATGAGATGATACTTCTTACCGTGTAGAGTTATTAGAATTAAAGGAGATAATATATGTAAAGCAACTGGCATTAATAGCAGTTCTCAGCTTCTTTTCTCAAGGCCAGAGCCAGTACTGCCTCCTTCAGAAGATCTTCCTGGAAGCTTAGCCCATAATTCTAGTTCTCCTTCTGCCTTAGTCTGTTTGGAGTACCATAGCAAAATACCACATGCTTGGTGGGTTAAGTAACAGAAATTCATTTAAAAAATTTTGTGGAGACTAGAAGTCTCAGATTAAGATACAGCATGGTTGGTTCCTGGTGAGGGCTCTCTTCCTAGCTTGCAGACAGCTGCCTTCTTGTTGTGTCCTCACAGGGCTTTTCCTCAGTTCCTGTATACAGAAAGAAAGAGTGAGCTCTCTGCAGTCTCTTCTTATAAAGACACTAATCCTATCAGTTCAGGGTCATACCTTTATGACCTCATTTGATCTTAATTACTTCCTTACTCCAAATACATCTATGCTGGGGGTTAGGGCTTCAATATGTGAATTTTTTGGGAGGGGGTACATACATTCAGTCTATAACACTCTCCAATGTATAAATTCCTTGGCACTTAGAGCAAACACCCTCTCACATTTTTGTATTGAAATATCTCCCTATGTCTCCCTGCATGAAAAATGTATTTCCAGCTAAGATAGTAAGCCTCTGAGGACAGAGATCTGTTTTTCTTTTATATGCCCGATGAGCATGAGACAGGGCACTTTTTCTGCTTAGTAAGTACTAGTTAATAAACTGGCTGGTTGCCTTACTGATATGAAGCCAATCAATTTGACCTTTGTTTTGTGAAATTGTGGGGATGTCATGAGGGGATGTATTATTCAGGATTGGCCAGAATATACATCAGTAACAAATAATCTCCAAATCTCAGTAATTTAACAGAACACAGTGTTATTTCGCCTCATGCTACATAGTCATCCTAGGTCGCTGGAGGGAGGAGGGGTTATTCCTTGTAGTCATTCAGGCACCCAGGAAGCCACCATCTGTTGGTTGCTGTGCTGGAGAGACAAGAGAGCACCATAAGCCTGGCATCAGTAATTGAATGTTCACTGGCCACAATTCATTGGCCAGAACTGGCTTCACAATCCCATCTAACCATTAGGGAGCAACAGGAAGGGCAATCCTACCATGTTTCCAGAAGGCAGAGAGCTGTAAATATTTGGTGAATATCAATGATGACCACCACCGTTGAGAAAGAGATTATCAGTTTTTCAGGAAGTAGACAAGTTGACAATCATTTCATAATATTTATCTTTTCTACCACTAGCAGACTGGCTTCAACCTCTTTCTCTCCCTTTACCATGCAGAATCATCCAAGGTAGGAGTCCCCAATCTTTTGGGCACCAGAGAGCAGTTTCATGAAAGATAATTTTTCCATGGACCGGGTGCAGGGAGGATGGTTTCAGGATGATTCAAGTGAATTGCATTTTTGTGAACTTTATTTCTGTTATCATTACATTGTAATATATAATGAAATAATTATACAGCTCACCATAATGTGGAATCAATGGGAGCCCTGAGCTTGTTTTTTGCAACTAGATAGTCCTATCTGGGGGTGATGGGAGACAGTGGCAGATCATTAAGCATTAGATTTTTGTAAAGAGGGCACAACCAAGACCCTCCCTTCGCATATGCAGTTCACAGTAGGGTTCACACTCCTACAAGAATCTAATGCTGGCACTGATCTGACAGGAGGCAGAGCTAAAGCGCTAATATGAGCGATGGGGAATGGCTGTACATACAGATGAAACTTGGCTCACACACCCGCCACTCACCTTCTGCTGTGCGGCCCAGTTCCTAACAGGCCACAGACAAGTACTGGTCCATGGTCCAGGGATTGGAACTAATCCAATTTATTGAAGTCAAATAAAATATAGAGATGAATCTCTAAAGTTAAAACATTTATCTTATTTTCCAGAATGTATGTGAGTGTGTGGTTGAAATGCTTACTAAATTTGGAGATGTCCATAATAATGGCTGACAGTTTTATTATTCCCTATATGGTAGGTACTATATTTCAGTTGATCCCTACAAACATTCTGTAAGAGAAATCTTATTATTATTCATTTTGAGATGGAGTCTTGCTCTGTCACCAGGGCTGGAGTGCAGTGGCACCGACTCCGCTCACTGCAACCTCCACCTTCCAGGTTCAAGTGATTTCCCTGCCTTGGCCTCTCGAGTAGCTGGGATTACAAGCACCCACCACCATGCCCAGCTAATTTTTTTGTATTTTTAATAGAGACAGGGTTTCACCATGTTGGCCAGGCTGGTCTCAAACTCTTGACCTGAAGTGATCTGCTCTACTTGGCCTCCCAAAGTGCTGGGATTGCAGGCATGAGCCACCGTGCCCAGCCTTATTTTTTATTAAACGTGAGAAAACTGAAACTCAGCTGGGTTAACTGGGTTACTCAAGATTATACAACCAGTAAGTGGTAAGGCTAAGGGTAGACCCCCTACTTGACTAGACCCCAAGGACCATGGCTTTAACCAACAGTCCAGGGTGCTTTTTATGGAAGATAGTAGTTCTCCCTGAAATCAGAGACCGAGAAAGAAAGTAGAAGGATCCAAGAAGTTTCATTTCATCTGTGAAGTCTATGTTGGCAAGTCAGAGTTACAGCTTGTTGGGTTTGGAGGGGACCTTACTTTCTGTCCGATCCAGGGACTTCTACAGTGACCCTGAGACTATCCTGGGACAGGTTCCCTAGAGATAACTCCAGGGAGGGCTATAGGAGAGGCTTTGGGCAGTGTGGACAAGGACCTGGATCCCCCCTTTGTTTCCTCTCTGTCTGACTTATACGTAGGGCTTCTTTGCAATATTTCTTTTAGAATACTTATATTATGCTACAGAAAGATTTTGAAAATCCTAAATGTGTCTAACCATATAGACAGGCCGTTGATGACTCTACAACATTGTTTCCAAAACCCAAAGCCAGGCTTTATGGCTAAATTGATACCTGCCTGTGGATGGTGTGGTCCAGCCTCTCCCTTTCCACTTGAGGAGTCTTGCCCTGGCTCTTGATAGCTGCTGTGGTAGCTGGATTTAGGATGCTAACCCTGCCTGTGGGGCTGTTTGTACCATCTGATGGGCAGCCTGCTCTCTGATCCAGCTGTCAAGCTACCCAGTTGCGTTAAGAACAGAGGTGCCCCTTCTCTGCTTGTGAGTCCAGTCCTTGGCTTGTTTGAATCAATATATTATCCAAAGTAAACTAGGAGAAATTGGAATATTTTGATCTACTGTGTCTTCAAGGAGGAATTAGAATATTTTTGTCTGCTGTGTCTCCAAAATCAGAGTCCAAAAATGCTTAGGGTCCTTTTCAAGTTGTTTTCCTTTTGTTCCTTAAAAAAAAAAAATCCTCCTTCTGTGCAGATCGAGGACTGATGAGCTGTCCCCAAACTGCAGCACTTACTCCATGCAAATGTGGGACAGTGACAAAGACCTTGATTACAGCTTCATTTGCTTTAAGAAGACTCCAGCAGCCAGTTAAAACCACAGTAAACGTGAGTAATGGACTCCAGCAAGTGGTGGTGGGGCCAGTGGGGCTGGAGCAGGCTGTCTGTGTGATCTCACTCCTCCTTCCATTGAGCATCACTGGCTCCAGGCTGGGAAAGGAGCCCTCAGTGGCTCCATGGATGTTCTGTCCCCACACAGAACCTCTTTCCTTCCTGCTGCTTGGGGTCTGAATCACTAAGGTTGGTGTTTCATCCCTTAAGTTTTATTTATTTTTTAATTTGTTTTTTCAAATTGACAGATAAAATTGTATGTATTTACTGTGTACAACATAATGTTCTGAAGTACATATACATTCATCCCTTAGGTTTTGAGTTCAGACCTTGTTGAAATGCCTGTCTCACCAGGAGGGCTGCAGGGTCAAGCTATCCTCATGTGTCATCTCCTCTGTGAGAGTGGCGGTGTGAAAGCAGGTGTCCCCATGTAAGGAGCAGGAAGAGGGAGAGAAGAAACTGAGGGATCAGGGCACAGGTTAGGGATGAGGGCATGGAATGGGTGGGCTATGCAGGGTTAACTCCAAAAGTAGAAACTGATGAAAACTCTTTACTTGGGGGTCACCAGGTCCCACTGTTTCTTTCTTGCAGTGGGAGAACAGCAAGTAAGTCCCAACTCTTTTGTCATAATCTATTTGTGCTAAAAATAGGAACCTTTCTCAGTAAAGCCTGGGGGGTAAAGAACAAGAAGGGCATATGCTCCTGAAATCCTCACCGCCAAAGACATTAATTCATTAATTTAATTAAACACATGACCAAACAGCAGCCATACCACATTTATCTTTCCTAATGAAAGTATCCAAAACCCACTGCAAATTCTCCTGATTTATTAAATGAAATTATGCAACTCAATTGGTAGAGGCAAAAGCCCCTGAACAGGGAGGAGGGGCATTGCTGCTTTAAGACTAGACCAGTCCAGCTAGGAAAACTTAAAAACATTCATTAAGCTTAAAGTCAATAAGACAGGAAGCTGGGCAGGAGCCTAGGGCCGAGGGCTGCACCAACTTGCTGGTGACAGCTCCAGCCTGTTGATATATCTGGCATAATGCAGAAATTGGGAATGCTTTGTGTGTGTGTGTGAAAGCACATATATTAATATGCACAAGTGAGTGGTGATAATGACAGTAGGGTGGTATGGTGTCAAAGGCTCCCTGACCCCCAAACACTGCCTCTTTTTTTTTTTTAGCCACAGGCTTTACCAGTAAGCTTCCTAAGTTTGCCAGAAATAGAATTTAAGAAAAGAGTTGAGATTTATTTGCTATTCTGCTATCCAAATAGCAGGGCCCAGTGACTACAAGAAACTCTGTTGGGTACATAGGGGTTTCTTGACGAATGTTTCCAGGATGAGTGGTTTGCCTCGTATCATCAATTAACACATCACAGGTATTTCTTTGTCAATAGTTTGTCATTGATAACAGCAAATTTATGGACTTGGAGCCTAGGTGGGGTGTTTTGAGAAAGAATAGGAGAGGGAGAATCTGAGCCACTTGCAAAAGAAACTTAGGTAAGGAGTCTGAGCCCAGGTGGCATAAGGAGAGAGCTGTGGCCTCAGAAAAGAGGGCCTGGAGACCACATAAGCCTCCTTCCTCCAGTGCATCTCACAGCTTCTGCAGCTTGGAATTCAAGAGTGGGCAAACAAACCATCTGGTTTTGCCCTGGTTCCCTCTCCCTCTGGACCATGGGGACATCTGTATTTTTGTATTAAATCTCAACAAGAAGCTGGCCTCTCTAACATGGCATGAATGCCTGCAGCCCTGAGTGCTGTGGGGTTTATAGAACTTTCTGAGCCATGGGATAACTGGGTGGCTGTATCACAGGGCCCTGAAGCAGCTTCCTTGACCTTTTCCAGCCCCTACCTGATGTGGATTAACAATGCAATTCACAAGCCACAGTCAGTTTCCCACTGGGTCCACAGGAAATACTTCAGTTCAGTTCAACTTACAAATGTTGAAGTCAGCTCAAAATAATTATAAAATAATAGTTCCTATAGCCTTATTATTATTATTGGACACAGGGTCTCACTCTGTCCCCCAGGCTGGATTGCAGTGGCATGATCTTGACTCATTGCAGCCTCCGCCTTCCAGGTTCTCTCACCTCAGCCTCCTGAGTAGCTGGGACTATAGGCATGCACCGCCAGGCTCGTGCCACCAGGCCTGGTTGATTTTTGTATTTTTTGGTAGAGACAGTGTTTCACCATGTTGGTTAAGCTGGTCTCAAACTCCTGACCTCAAGTGATCCACCTGCCTTGGCCTCCCAAAGTGCTGGGATTACAGGAGTGAGCCCCGCACCTGGCTGCCTTATTATTATTTCACTGTTGAAGCACTGAATATTTCTGGAGTCCTGCTTACTGAGTACGTCCATCTATGAAAACTTTCTTAAACACACCCCAGCTCTTTACTCCTAAACTTATATTTCTGAGATCCATGTTTCTGAAAGAAGCATTTACTGGGGGATGGGTATGTTCTAGCAACTCTATATGGTACAATTGATTATGCTTTTATGCTCACATCTTCTCAAGACCATGATTAGCCTTTTCTTCCTGACTTATCTTTCTCCTCAGATACCCTTCATATTCCGAACATGATAAGAATTGAGAAACATCTGTTTCCCACACTTCCAAATCAGTCACAACACTAAGATTGGGCTTAGAGGCCTAGAGCTTTCCATTATCTCTGTAAACTCTGCATAAGGTTACAGCCAATTCAAATAAATTTTAAGTGAACACAGTTTTCGTGTGAGGCAATTGGAACTTCAAAATAGGACCCTCTGGTTTTTCCTTCTAACTGGATTGCAACCCCCAACGCTTACTGTGGTTTCTGTTACCCTTTATTACATTTCTTTATGGGTTTTGATGATATGTGAGATTATTCCTTGCAAAAATTATGATTATGTCCTTCAAAAGATGTGAGCATTTTCTCTTGGATGAGGCCTTCTGTTTGTTATTTCTAGTACATAAACAGGGATTGATTTTCTTTATAAATATTAGCAGGCATGCAACATAGAGCAGGCTCTGGGGGAGCAGACTCGGGACATGCATAGATGATGGGATGGGAGAGGGAGAAGGGAAAGGTGCTGAAGCAAGACGAGGTCATTTATAGCAGGAGTCTGCAAGAGGCTTGAGGGAAGGTTTAGCAGGGGATTCTGAGTGTCCACAGCAGGATCAAGAGAAGGCCAAGGCTAGTGCACTCTGGTGTCAGGGACTGAGCTTCATTAAGGGGTCTGCTGGGTTCTGCTGAGGATTCCCAGATGAGCAAGATGAGGTAAAACAGAATCAGGAAGTTTCAGAGATGATAGACATCTTAGAGTTCACTTCGTCCTGAATCACACCGCAGCAACTAACGTCTAATGATGGTTCAGCCTTTCTCCAGTACTTCCCAGCATGTGGAAGACTTTTCAGGGAGAATTCACCACTTCCATTTTTGAACAATAATGGTAGAACCACCATCCCTGTGTTTTGCCAGAAGAAACAGCTTCCCCATCCACAGTAGTGGCAACAACCCCTCCCCAACCCATGCTGCCATCAGCCTTTCTACCTTTGTCTGAGGAGATAAACCCTGCACTGCCAGAGGCAACAGTCATGGCCTCCCATGAGGCAGTTGCCATGATGTGACTCCATATGACTTCCATCCAGAGGCTCTTGTTCTGCCTTTGGAACTGTACCCAGTATGCCTGTGACCCTTCCCACAGGGGATGTCTTCAAGTATTTTCATAAAAGCTCTTATTTCTCCAGGAAAATGGCCTGGATCTTCTTGCCAGTCTGAGTTCTGCGTGCACACCCTCCAGTCTCTCCCTGTCCCTCAGAATGGTAGTGAATTTTAATCAGCAGTTTTGTGGGGGGTAAAATGGGATCTCTTCTTATTTTAGCATATTTATGTCCTAGAGGTTTAAACAAAATGAAGTCATATATTTCTCATCTTCTACTGGTGTAGATCAACGTGTCTCTCATATCCCATCTTTTTCTTATTGTTCAAATATCAAGAACTTCCTTTAGAAATATCTTACACTACTCATTCATTCATTCATTTAACAAATACTGTTTGAGAAACAACTAGGTGTCAGGCACTTTTTAAAGGGCTGAGTATGTGGCAGTGAATGCAAACTTTCCCTCTTGAAGTTTACATTCAAGTTACAGGAGAGAGATACTTGATGAGTAAGCAAGCAATACATGAATGAAATAAAACATGATAGAGCTGGGTGAGATGGATTTTCTTACAAAGTGTGTTGCTACTTAATGTACTGTATATCTCAGCCTCCATATTTGCTCCACACTTTATGTCATCCACAACCATGGGGAAACAATTTTGTTTGATCATTATGGCAACTATGACAAATGCCAGGACTGCCACTGCTCACACCACCATCACCATGTACTGATGTCACCAACCACATAATACAGAGATTCTGGAAAGATGATGGGATCCATGTGGCCAGCTCAGTTGGGTCTAAAAGCACTTCTTAGCTGTGTAACTTGACCAAGGTTTCTTGATGTTGAGCCTCAGTTACTTGTAAAACAGGGACAAAAATAACACTTCTTAAAGTTGTGGTGAGGATAAGATGGCAAGTGCACATAAGGCAAGATCTAACTCATAGTAAATAGGAGGTAGTCAGCAAATGTTAGCTCCCTGGTCTATGTTTCCAGCCCTTATGCTGATAAAAATATCTAATCGAAAAAGACCAAGAATCAAACCACTAGAAATCTCTCTCATAGAGATGTTACTTATATAGGGTCTTTGGACACTGCAGGTAGGCTTGAAGTTCATTCAAGTATAGTACCAATCTCTCCACATTTATATGTCTTTTTTCATAAGCACGCCAGCTCAGGAAGGTCACTGAAATGGTTGTTGTGTATGGGATTGGCTTGTTTGGTAAGGATATATAGGTTTCAGATTGAATTAGATTTCAAAATATGGGATAATATAGAGCAAAATAGTTATAATCTGAATAGAATATAAATTGTAAACTATGAGATGAGTTGGAATGGAATAGAGTGGGTGTGATGGTTAATACTGAGTGTCACCTTGACTGGATTGAAGAATGCAAATTATTGATCCTGGATGTGTCTGTGAGGGTGTTGCCAAAGGAGATTAACGTTTGAGTCAGTGGGCTGGGAAAGGCAGACCCACCTGTAATATGGGTAGGCACTGTCTCATCAGCTGCCAGCATGACTAGAATATAAAGCAGGCAGAAAAATGTGAAAAGACTAGACTGGTCTAGCTTCCCAACCTACCTCCTTTTCCCATGCTGGATGCTTACTGCCCTCGAACGTGTGACTCCAAGTTCTTCAGTTTTGGGACTCCGACTGGCTTTCCTTGCTCCTTAGCTGCTTGCTGATGGTCTATTGTGGGACTTTGTGATAGTGTGAGTTAATACTTAATAAACTCATATATATCCTACTAGTTCTATCCCTCTAGAAACCCTGACTAATACAGATTTTGGTACCCAAAGTGGTTCCAGAGTAAAAGAATATTAAGGATGGAGTTATTTTATTGGTTTTAGGGGTTCTGGAGTTGCTGCTTAATATGGTTAGATCCTAAAATGTTAAGGACTCCACTTCTAATAGTATGGAGAACACTGATAGCCCTTGGCGTGAACTGTTTAGAGGTTTATCCAAAATAAATTCATCTGACACTCCTGATTCACCGCTTGTGAGAGATAAGTTTAGTGACTCTATACATAATACCTTTGAGCATATATGGAGATCCAAGGAACATAATGAAGCTCCTGAGTTCAGTGGACAAAGTGATGAAAGAAAATGATGAACTCAGGGATTCTGTCTCCTGGCTTCAGAAGCAGATATTGAGCTTCAAATGTGCTAAGATTGCCCCAAGTTAGAGTCTTATCTGCTGTAGAGAAAGAGCTGAAATTGTGGGAAAAGGTACACAAGCTCTTTTTTTTTTTTATTATACTTTAAGTTCTAGGGTACATGTGCATAACGTGCAGGTTTGTTACATATGTATACTTGTGCAATGTTGGTGTG
>NW_012115377.1:5824154-5824468 GCF_000951035.1 Colobus angolensis palliatus | reverse complement strand
TTTGGGAGGCCAAGGCAGGCGGATCAGCTGACGTCAGGAGTTTGAGACCAGCCTGGCCAACATGGCAAAACCCCGTTTCTACTAAAAAGACAAAATTCAGGTATGGTGGCACATGCCTGTAATCCCAGTTACTTGTGGGGCTGAGGTCAGAGAATTGCTTGAACCTGGGAGGCAGAGGTTGCAGTGAACTGAGATCGTGCCACAGCACTCCAGCCAAGGTGAAAGAGCTCTGTCTCAAAAAAAGTCAGCCAGGTGTGGTGGCACGTGCCTGTAGTCCCAGCTACTGGTGGAGCTGAGGCTTTTTTTTTTTTTTG
>NW_012115377.1:5810821-5824104 GCF_000951035.1 Colobus angolensis palliatus | reverse complement strand
TCTTGGCCTCCCAAAGTGCTGGGATTACAGGCTTGAGCCACCGCGCCCGGCCTGTATTTTTTAAATAGAGACGAGGTTTCACCATGTTGCCCAGTCTGGTCTTGAACTCCTGGATCACCTGCCTCAGCCTCCCACATTGCTGACATTACAGGCATCAGCTACCACGCCTGGCCTAGAGTCAATTTTTTTGTTTAAAGGGCTAAAACCCCTGCATTTGAAACTGGAAAACCCTCCGCCCACCCCACTGTCCTTCACAGAGGCCCCGGGGATGCCTTTGGGATGGGATAACACCCCCAGCTCACATTTGCCTTTTTTTTTTTTTTTTTTTTTAAAGATGGAGTCTTGCTCTGTTGCTCAAGCTGGAGTGCAGTGGCACGATCTGGGCTCACTGCAACCTCTGCCTCCCAGGTTCAGGCGATTCTCCTGCCTCAGCCTCCTGAGGAGTTGGGATTACAGGTGTGCGCCCAGCTAATTTTTGTATTTTTAGCACAGATGGGGTTTCACCATGTTGGCCAGGCTGGTCTTGAACTCCTGACATGAAGTGATCCGCCCGCCTCAGCCTCTCAAAGTGTTGGGATTACAGGCATGAGCCATGGTGCCCAGCCTCCCATCCCTGTTTTATGAAGATGTTGGCACATCCAGCCCTGAACTGTGGGCAGTGTTCCTATAAACCAGCAATCAGAGGCCAGAATTGTGGGTGGTGGGGGCTGGGGGCAGGCTGGAGCTGGGAAAAGCACTTTGGTGCAAAGCCAGCTTCCACTCGGGACATGCTGCAATGGCAAATTGCACACAGGGCACGAGCACATACTGGAGTGACCACGGGGGCGATGGGTTGCGGCAGGGCAGACACTCACCTCTCAAAGGCGAGGCGCATGGCCAGGAGGACCAGTGCCAGGGGTAGGGCTGCCAGCATGTCCTGGGGGTGGGGGTAGACACGGCCATCCCGGTCTTCCAGCTCTGCCCATGTGACATTGGGTGGTAACCAGAACCTGTGCTGCCAAAGCCACTCGTTGAAACTGGACAGCATTCTGTGGACACAGGTTCCAGTTAGCTGGGAGGTCTGCAAGCAGAATGGGTGGGGCAAGTGAGGCCTGAGAGGCTGGAGCCTCACAATTCCTACTGGGGCCGTTATCAACCAGGAGGCGGGACTGGAAGATGGAACTCCCCTTGCCTGGGACTTTGGAACTATCCTCTGGCCCCAGAAGAGTGGGGCTTTAGCCACCACTCCATGCTCATCACCCCTGCCCTCACTTGCCTGGTCAGTGTTAAAGGCAGAGTTGGGTTGTGTGTCCTCAGGCAAATGACTTGACCCCTCAGAACCTCAAGTTCATCTGTAAAACACAGTAGTAGGCCAGGCACAGTTGCTCACACCTGTAATCCCAGCACTTTGGGAGGCCAAGGCGGGTGGATCACGAGGCCAGGAGTTCAAGACCAGCCTGACCAATGTGGTGAAACCCTGTCTCTACTAAAAATACAAAAATGGGCTGGGTGTGGTGGCACGCGCCTGTAATCCCAGCTACTCAGGAGTCTGAGGCTGGAGAATCGCTTGAACCCGGGAGGCAGAGGTTGCAGTGAGCCGAGATCGTGCCATTGCACTCCAGCCTGGGCGACAGAGTAAGACTCTGTCTCAAAAAACAAAACAAAACAGATAGTAATACTCAGGCTTCTCAACCTAAAGTGCTTGGCCTACTGATTTTTAACAAGAGTAATAACAACACAGCCCAAAAATAATAGTTATTATTCTGCACTTAACTGATGCCAAGATGGTAGCCAGAAGTCAAGGGAGTGGCTGCTTGGGGTCAGAAACTTGAGTGGTGGTTGGGCACCATGGCTCATGCCTGTAATCCCAGCACTGTGGGAGGCTGAGGTGGGCAGATCACTTGAGGTCAGGAGTTTGAGACCACCCTGGCCAACATGGCGAAATTCCATCTTTACTAAAAATGCAAAAATTAGCCAGACATTGTGGGAAGCACCTATAATCCCAGTTACTCAGGAGGCAGAGGCAGGAGAATCGCTTGAAACTGGGAGGAGGAGGTTGTAGTGAGCCGAGATCATGCCAGTGCACTCCAGCCTGGGTAACAGAGCAAAACTCTGTCTCAAAAAAAAAAACAAAAACAAAAGGCCGGGTGCGGTGGCTCACGCCTGTAATCCCAGCACTTTGGGAGGCCGAGGCAGGCAGATCACAAGGTCAGGAGATCGAGACCATGGTGAAAACCCGTCTCTATTAAAAAATACAAAAAATTAGCCGGGCGCAGTGGCAGGTGCCTGTAGTCCCAGCTACTCAGGAGGCTGAGGCAGGAGAATGGCGTGAACCCGGGAGGCGGAGGTTGCAGTGAGCCGAGATCACGCCATTGCACTCCAGCCTAGGTGGCAGAGCAAGACTCTGTCTCAAAAAAAAAAAAAAAAAAAAGAAAAAAAAAACAATCCAGAGTTCCTTTCCTGGCCGTCTTTGGAAGGTAGATTCCCCTGTAGCTGGGAATTTCAGAGGTCTCGCTTGCTATCCCAGAGCCCACAAAGCAAGTGGGTAAGACAGCCTATCACATGACTGAGCTTGCCGGATAACAGAGTGGCAGTAAAGGTGGGGCAGCTCTGGCCAGCATGTCCCAGCCTACCTGAGGAGCCCAAAGAGCTGCTCCCTTTCCTGAGATCTTGAGCCAAGGGTCCGGCCTACCACAGTGGTTGCCACTCAAAAGTTTATTCATTCATTCATCTGTTCACCCATCCACCCGTCCATCTATCTACCTATCCATCCCTCTGTCCGCCCATCCAAACATCTGTCCACCTACCCATCAATCCATTCATCCATCAAAACATCTGTCCATCCACCCATCATCCACCTATCCACTCATCCATCCCTCTCTCCACCCATCATCCATCCAAACATCTGTCCATCCAACCGTCATCTATCCACGTACCCATTCATCCACCCACCTGTCCACCCATACAAACATCTATCCACCCACCCGTTCACCCATCCAAACCACCCATCATCCATCCATCCACCCAAACATCCGTCCATCCAACCATCATCTATTCACCCATCCAAACATCTGCCTACCCACCCATCATCCATCCACCCATCCAAACATCTGTCCATCCAACCGTCATCCACCTACCCATTCATCCATCCACCCATCATCCATCTGTCCACCCAATTTTCCATTCACTGATCCAAAAATCTGTCCATCTACCCATCATCCATCCATTCACCCATCATCCATCCATCCGTCCACCCATCTAAACATCTATCCACTCATCATCACTCACTTGTGTATCCTTCCACCCACCCATCCTTCTGTCCCTCTATTCTTCCATCTACCCTTCTATCCATTTCTCCTTCCATCCATCCATCCTTGCATCTGTCCGTCCATCCATTCATCCATCCATCCAGGCAAGAGATGTTCTCCAACTGACTTGTACGTGCCAGGTCAGGGCTGGGCCTCGGCGACACAGGGGAACGAAGCCAACACATTCCTGCCCAGTTCATAGACCAACAGAGAAGGCAGCCAATAAACAAGGAAACAGATTCACAAATGAATGAGATATGAAAGTATAACGGGGCTGAGTAGAAAACAGTGGCATGATTTTAAATGTGATCAAGGAGAGGCTCTCTAAGGAGGCACCATCTGAGCTGGGATTTAAAGATGAAGAGGTCAGGCCAGGCGCGGTGGCTCATGCTTGTAATCCCACACTTTGGGAGGCTGAAGCAGGTGGATCACCTGAGGTCAGGAGTTCAAGACCAGCCTGGCCCACATGGTGAAACCTCATCTCCTTTAAAAATACAAAAATAATTAGCCAGGCATGGTGGCATGTGCCTGTAACCCAGCTACATGGGAGGCTGAGGTAGGAGAATCACTTGAACCTGGGAGGCAGAGGTTGCAGCGAATCGAGATCATGTCACTGCACTCCAGACTGGGCAACAAAGCGAGACTCCATCTTGGGAAAAATAAAACAAACAAAAAAGATGAGGTCAGGCCAGGCACAGTGGCTCATACCTGTAATCCCAACACTTTGCGAGGTCGAGGCAGGTGAATTGCTTGAGCCCAGGAGTTCAAGACCAGACTGGGCAACACAGCGAGACTCTGTCTCTACAAAAAATTTAAAAAGCAGTCAGGTGTGGTGGCATGTATCTGTAGTTCTAGCTATTGAGGAGGCTGAGGTGGGAGTTCGACTCGAGCCCAGAAGTTTGAGGCTGCAGGGAGCTATAATCACACCACTGTACTCCAGCCTGGAGGACAAAGCAAGACCCTACATTTGGGAAAAACAAAGAAGAGAAGGTTGTGGGTTTGCACACAAGAAAGTGGGGCTAGGGGAGAGGCTTTCTAGATAAATACACAGCAGGTGCAAGGGCTCTGAGGCAGGACCATGCCTGGCATGTTGCAGGAACAGCGAGGAGGCCCGAGTGGCTGGTACAGAGTGAGCGAGGGGGGAGAGAGAGAGGTGGGCAGGTAGGTGATGAGGGGCAGCAGAGAGCCTGCAAGGCATGGGGGCCACAGGGAAGAATCTGGATTATTTCCCCCAACATTTTATTTTGAGATGAAGTCTCACTCTGCCGCCCAGTCTGGAGTGCAGTGGCGTGATCTCAGCTCACTGCAAGCTCCACCTTGCAGGTTCAAGCAATACTTGTGCCCAAGTAGCTGGGATTACACCACCACACCTGGCTAATTTTTGTATTTTTAGTAGAGATGGAGTTTCGTTATGTTGGCCAGGCTGGTCTCAAACTCCTGACCTCAAGTGATCTGCCTGCCTCAGCCTCCCAAAGTACTGGGATTACAGGCATGAGCCACCACGCCCGGCCGTCCCCCAACATTTTATAACAAACATTTCAAACCTACGGAAAAGTTGAAAGAATTTTACAGTGAATACCTGTATTCCCACCACTACGTTCTCCCCTTTGCGTTCCGTTCTATTCATTCCATCACCCATCTGCCTCTGCATCTGCCTGTCCACCTCTCTATCCACCCATCAGTCTATCTGGTTATTCCCGATGCATTTCAAAGTAGGCAGCTGATCTCAGACCACATCACCCCTACACATGTCAGCACACAGATCATTAACTAGGGTTCAATATTTGCTTATGGATTTTTTCTTTCAAGGTAAAATTTACCCAAGTGAAATGCAGGCTTTTCGTTTTTTTTAGACAGGGTCTCACTCTGTGACCCAGGCTGGAGTGCAGAGACCATGGCTCCCTGAAGCCTTGACCTCCCGGACTCAGGTAGTCTTTTCATGTCAACCCCCGCATAGCCAGGACCATAGGCACACACCACCACGACTGGCTAATTTTTAAAATTTTTGTGTAAAGAGAGGGTCTCCCTATGTTGCCCAGGCTGGTCTCAAACTCCTGGCCAAGTGATCCTCCCGCCTTGGCCTCCTGAAGTGTTGGGATTACAGGCGTGAGCCACTGCACCTGGCCTGCACACATCTTAAGGGTATAGTCACTGAGTTTGGACAAAACTGTATACCTGGCTAATCCAATCTCCCATCACAAATATTCCCTCTAGAAACTTCCTTCACGCCTCTTCCCAGTCAACTTCCACCACTGTCCTGTCACCCAAAGGTAACACCCATTCCATTCCAATTTTTGTTTGCTTTTTTTGTTGAGACAGGGTCTCACTCTGTGGCCCAGGCTGGAGTAGAGTGGTGCAATCATAGCTTACTGCAGACTTGACCTCCTGGGCTCAAGTGATCCTCCCTGCTCAGCCTCCCAAATTGCTGGGATTATAGGCGTGAGCCACTTTACCCTGCCCCCTACTACCTTTTCTTTTGTCATCATAGCTTAGTTTTGTCAGTTCTTCATGACAACCTCACCATGTTACGAAATAAAAACAGGCTGGGCGCGGTGGCTCACGCCTGTAATCCCAGCACTTCAGGAGGCCAAGTGCTGGGAGGATCGCTTGGCCAGGAGTTTGAGACCAGCCTGGGCAACATAGGGAGACCCTCTATGATCACTTGAGATCAGGAGTTTGAGACCAGCCTGGCCAGCACGGTGAAACCCCGTCTCTCCTAAAAATACAAAAATTAGCCGGGCATGGTGGCGGGCGCCTGTAGTCCCAGGTAGTCAGGAGGCTGAGGCAGGAGAATGGCTTGAACCCTGGAGGCGGAGGTTGCAGTGAGCCAAGATCATGCCACTGCACTCCAGCCTGGGTGACAGAGCAAGACTCCGTCTCAAAAACAAATAAAATAAAAAAAAATAAAAATACCATAACCCTAGTGTTTAGGAGGCTGAGACAGGAGGATTGCTTGAGCCCAGAGGTTTGAGACCAGCCTGGACAACATAGTGAAACTCTGTCTCTACAAAAAATATAAAAATTAGCCGGGCATGGTGGCATGTGGCTGTAATCCCAGCTACTCATGAGGCAGAGGCAGGAGGATCGCTTAAGCTCAGGAGTTCAGGGCTGCAATGAGCTGTGATCATGCCACCGTACTCCAGCCTGAATGACAGAGTGATACCTGTCTCCAAAAACAGAGTAAATAAAAAATAAAAATATACAAATAAAATAAAAAATAGACCCAGGTGCAGTGGCTCATGCCTGTAATTCCAGCACTTTGGGAGACTGAGGCAGAAGAACTGCTTGAAGACAAGAGTTTAAGACCAGCCTGGGGGGCAGCCGGGCATGGTGGCTCACCCCTATAATCCCAGCACTTTGGGAGGCTGAGGTGGGCAAACTGCTTTCCAGGGTGAGACTGCACCATTTTACACTCCCACCAGGTCAATGTGGGGGTTCCACTGCCCTTGGTTCTATTTTGAATAATGCAGGGATCCTCCAGGTGAGATGAGGTAGAGATAAGGGAATAGATTCCAGAGACATTTTAGAGGTGGTGCCCCTCAAGAGTCAAATGCTTTCCAAAGTGGAGCCAGAGAAGAGAAGGGTTGGGAGAGGAAATTGTCAAGATATTGGTCAAAGGATATGAAATTTCAGTTAGCAGGAGTAGTAAGTCCAAGAGATCTACTGTACATCATGATGATTTTAGTTAATAACGTAGTATATACTGGAAAATTGCTAAGAGACTACATTTTCTGCGGGGAGGGAATCTCTGTCATCCAGTCTGGAACACAGTGGCACAATCACAGCTCATTGCAGCCTCAGTCTCCTGGGCTCAAACCATCTTCCTGCCTCAGCCTCCTGAGTAGCTGGGACTACAGGCTCCAGCCACCACACCCAGCCATTTCCTGCCTTTTCTGGCTTTAGAGGCTGCCTGCATCCTCCGGCTCCTGGTCCCTTTCTCCATCTTCAGGGCCAGCAATGGCTCATTGGGTCTTTCTCCCATCTCGTCATTCTGACAATGTCTCTCCTGCCTCCATCTTCTTCATTTTAGGACCCTTGTGATGACACTGGGTTCACCCAGATAATCTCCCCTCTCAAAGTCAGCTGATTACCAATCTTAATTCCATCTTCAGCCTCACCCCACTTGGCCACTGAAGCTGTCAGCCTTCCAATCTGAAGAACTGGATGAACCAGAATGGGTGAGTTGATTTCAGGACAGGAGTCAGGCTAAGTGTCAGACAACACAAATTGTGGGTGCAGGGGTGGGCAGCTAAAATGTTCCTTTGGGCATGTGGAGGAGGCAGGAGCTACTCAGGTTTGGGGCACAGGCCTGCGGTGGGTGAGGCCTGGGTAGGACTTGTCAGTGAGTGGCTGCTGTTGAAATCCATGAAGATAGATGGAATCCTCTATCTATCAGCAAGGGGTCAACAAGACCCTGTTTTGGGGGGGAAAAAAAAAGGAAGAGAGTGCACATGAAGGGGCAGGCTGAGTACCATGCCATGGGGCACCTGACACTTAAGCATCAGTGAAGTATTAGGAGCAACTGCTAGCATTGGATACTCTGGCTGGAGAGGGGCACTAGAAGTCAGTGGCCCAACAAGCAGTCAAGGGTGTGGGATAACAGCTAGTCTAGACCTACAACGAGGCCCACGCATCCCAGAGTAGACACATGAACAGCTGGGTGGATGTGGGGACTTCAGCCCAGGTGGTTGATTTCTCAAGAAAAAGAAACCATCTTCACTAGCAGACAAGGTTGGCTTGATCCTATGTGCCCATGGGGGCTCAAGGACACATGGCCAGCTTGGCACTCCTGGTCCCAACTGTACTCAGCCTCACAGCCAGAGCCATGACCACTGCAGGGTATTTGCAATCCCCCCCACCTTTTGTTTTTTGAGACAGGGTCTCACTTTGTCACCCAGATTGGAGTGCAGTGGCCTGATCATAGCTCACTTCAGCCTCAAACTCCTAGGTTCAAGCCATCCTCCCACCTCGGCCTTCTGAGTCACTGGTGTAGCCTTCTCAGAGACCCTGCTAACTTTCTGACAGACCCCCAGGTGCAGATGGAATGGGGCGCTAGCTGTCCCCAGAAGGCCTAGGCATCCAGACCCCCAGCTCCATGTTTTCCCGTCACCCAAGGGTCTTGGATGCATCCTTGCACACCTTGGTGCATTCAAGTCATGATAAGCATAGGGGGTGAGGGAGAACCACAAAAACAATGGCTTCTCACAATCTCAAGCCTCACCTCTGCTGATGTGCCCAGCTTCAATGCCCACCAGTTTACTAGCTGATATTCTGCTCCCACCAGACCATAAAATTTCACACATCCTAGCCTTTACAAATACTGGCCTCTGCCTAGAATACTCATTTAGTATTTGGGTGCTGAAGACACAAAATGATGGGGAAAACAAGCAACATCTCTGCCCTGAAGGGCTTAAACACTTTCTTTCTCTGTTTGGCAAACTCGTATGCATCCTTCAAAACCGAGCTCAGTTGTCACCTCCTCCTGAAAGCAGCCCCTGATTGCCTTGCTTTGGATCCTGTTAAAGCACCCTCCCCCAACCCTGTCTTATTCACTGTGATGTCAGGAGCTGGCCAGGGTTTTTGCAGGGAGGGTTGGAGAAGGAAGCATAACCAGTTCTAAACTCCACTGTCCTCTGCTGAATCATGCCCATCCCTTCCTCAGTGGAACAGAAAGGGGAACAGATTCATTTTCTAAACCAGGGAGCTCTCCAAGGAAGCTTCAGACCTGATATGCCCTGATTGCAGAGGTCTGGCCCCAGTGGTCCTACTCTCTCACTAACCTCACCAACCTGTCTCTGTCTGTTCCCTTCCCTCTTCTCCCTCTTAAAGCATAAATAAGAGATGCTGTGGTTTGAGAAAAGAACAGGGTCTGGAGCCCAGCAGACTGGCTGGAGTCCTGGCTGCAATGCTTCAAAGCCCTAGGAGCCTCAATTTCATCACCTGTTGGTGGGACAGGTGCCCTCCCCTGAAGGGTGGTTAAGCAGCTCAGAGACCTTGCACCTGGGGCATTGAGGCAGAGTCTGGCATATGGGAGGGTCTCAGGTATGGCTGTAACCAGGCACCTCAGGCCAGCAAGGTTCAACTTCTCCTCCTGAGGGAAGGGAGGAAATGAGGCTGAGGGATGTGTTCCTCAATTTCTAGCTTTTCTGTTTTGGATCCAGTTCTGTTCATTCCCTGTCATCCTCTGTCTTCTTGGGCCTCAGTTGTCCCATCTGAAAAATGGGTACAGCTAGATTCCCTCTTTGTTCTATCAGGCTATTGTGAGGCTCAGGGCAGGCGGGCAGTTTATAAACACTCCATGCTGATATCACAACGGATCTGATTCCTGATTCCTGCCTCACCCATTTACCAGCCATGGAACATGGCCTGTCTGTGCCTCAGTTTCATCTGTAAAATGGAACAAACAATAGTCCCTCTTCCACATGGAGTGGCTGTGAATGGCACCTGAGGTAGAATGAGCACCTAGTAAAATTTAGAGGACCAGGTGCAGTGGCTCACACCCAGCACTTTGAGAGGCTGAAGTGGGAGGATTGCCTAAGGTCAGGAGCTGGAGACTAGCCAGGGCAACATAGCGAGATCCCATCTTTACAAAAAATTTAAAAATTAGGTGGGCATAGTGGCACACACCTGTAATCTTGGCTACTCAGGAGGCTGAGGTGAGAGGACTGGTTGAGCCCAGGAGTTTGAGGCTGCAGGGAGCTGTGATCACACCACTGCACTCTAGCTTGGGTGACAGAGCAGATCCTGTTTTGGAAAAAAAACAAACCCAAAAAAACAACTTAGAGACCGTGATGGTTACCAGTAGACACGAGGCGGGGGCAGGATGGGGAGTGGTCTGGAAGGAAGGGGTGCTGGCCTGTGGAGGCTTCTAGATGGTTCTTCCAAGCCCTTAGGACGGTTTCCAGCATCTGAGGTGCCTAAGGCTGCTGGAAGCTTTCCTTTCCTCTGCCACCTTCCCTTAAATCTGCAGCTGATGTGTTTGCGCGGGGCTGGACGACAGCAGCTTCGGGGTCATCTGCAGAGCCACCGCGTGGGTGGCAGGGCCAGTGTGACCGGCCCGAGTCTCTCTTCTCCCCTCACCCCACCCGCCCCCAAGCCTGGCTGCTGTTTGAAACCTCCCTGGCCCCACTCCCAGCTCGGCCCCAGCCACCTGGGAACCAAACTGATAATCCTTCTTAGTGGCTAAAAGTAGCCCTGGATTGGGAGAAAGAAAGAGAATGGGGCTTTGTACTGACAGGGGAGGTGGGTTGGGGGGAATGAGCAGAGGATCCCGGCCCCCCTCCAGGGGTCTGAGTGAGAAGGACTGGTCCCCACGGCTTCCCTGAACCCCCAAGGATTCCGGCACTGCTCAGTAGATCAGAGCAACATAGGTTTTGTTTTGTTTTGCTTTCAATCTAGCTGGAAATACAGGACTTGTCCCAGGTTGTGAAAAAGGCAATTAATTCAGACCCCAGATGTCTGGGCCTCCCAGAGATGAAAACACACACACACACACACTCACACTTGCATATATTGACTCACTCACCCGCCCCTGCAGCCTGGCCTGCTGCCTGGGGTCACCTGATTCCTGCGGCCAGAGGCTCAGACGGGAGCACGTGATGTTCTGGAAGGAAGGGGGCTGTTTGCAGATAACCACAGCCTGCCTCTGCACCGGGTCCTGGCTGTCCCTTCCAGATGGCCCTGTCTCTTCTACTCTGAGTCTCTATGAGCAGGGGCCTCACACAGGGTGCTAGTGACCAGAGATGCCACCGGTTGAGGTACCACTCCCTGCAAAGACTCCAAGGTGGACCTCTAGTCCAAGGTTCTGCCTTACCTGAGCCCCTTATTTCTGGACACATTCTTGCCCTCTATATTCTGGCCCTGCTGCCTCCCCAGCTTAATCCACAGCAACTGCTGCCTGCTGGGCTTCCAACTCACCAAGTTCACTTGTACCATGTTTGCACCCCAGTCACATACATGTCTGACTGTGTCATCATTCATATCTCAGCTCAAATGTCACCTCCTCCAAGAAGTCTTCTCAGACTACCACCAGAGAGGCCACCATATTATTCTGTCTCCTGATCCTGTGTAGTTCCTTCAACCCTCTTGTCCCAGTTGATCTGTTTCACTGGGGTGCCTTCTTCAACCTAAGGCATAAGTTTCATGAAAGAATGTGGTTTGAGTCACAGCTGTATTCTCAGAGCTTCAGACAGGGCTGGACACATTAGATGCCAACTAAATGTTTGCTACATAGATAAATAAGTAGAATAGACAGATGGACAGGTGGGAGGGTGCACGGACGTTAGCTCAGGTGGTCAAACTCTCTAGAAAAATAACCCACCCTTAACAGGCATGGTTGGATTGATCTCCATAAACATTCCCATAAAGGAAACTTGGGAACTGGGAAGCCCAAGGCTCAAAGCAAGAAGTGACTTGATACAGATCACAGGTCACTCAGTCAACAAGGGGCAGAGTCAAGGCTAGAAGCTCCCTTGGGTGAGGAGGGGGCTGCTTTGCCCCCACAGTGGGCTCAGGGTTCATAGGATCCTGTGGAGGCCTCCCCAGGCCTACCTCTGCTGATTAAAGTTTCCCCAAAAAGCAAGCTTCTCCTATTTGCCCTATAAGCTCTCAGGGTACTAGGAGCTCAGCATGCAATTTTTCTTTTTTTTTTTTTTTTTGAGATGGAGTTTAGCTTTTGTTGCCCAGACTGGAGTGCAGTGACACGATCTCGGCTCACTGCAACCTCTGCCTCCCCAGGTTCAAGCGATTCTTTTGCCCCAGTCACCCGAATAACTAGGATTATAGGCGTTTGCCACCACGCCCGGATAATTTTTGTATTTTTAGTAGAGTCGGGGTTTCACCATGCTGGTCAGGCTGGTTTCGAACTCCTGACCTCAGGTGATCCATCTACAGCGGCCTCCCAAAGTGCTGGGATTACAGGTGTGAGCCACCATGACTGGCCACAGTTTTTCTTTCTTAAAGAGATAGGGTCTCGTTCTGTTGCCCAGACTGGAGTGCAGTGCACTACTGCAGCTCACTGCAGCCTTGAACTCTTGGACTTAAATGATCCTCCCGCCTCAGCCTTCCAAGCAGCTGGGACTACAGGAGCATGCCACCACACCCAGCTCCTTTTCCTTAGTTTTTTGTAGAGATAGGGTCTTGGTATGCTGCCCAGGCTGGTCTTGCACTCCTGGTCTTGAGCCATTCTCCCACTATGGCTTCCTAAGGTGCTAGGATTACAGACATAAGCCGCCACACCCAGCCTCAGCATGCAGTTTCTTAACGACTATGCCCCTGGCAGCTCGGGAGCCTCGGTACACTGGGCCATGTCCCCTGAGTATCCCCAGCCTCCTCCCCTATTCTACCTTCTTGGAACTATTCCCTGGCAACCATCTCTATCATTCCCCTCAAAAGCTACAACCAATACCGGACCATGAGGATCCCCCAGCAGGTGCCCGCCCAACTCTGGCCTGGTGCTGGCTGCAGGAAAGAAGAGGGGCCTCCACCTCCTCACCCTTCTGGAATCATCTCTGTCTTCTGCAGCTCTGTTCAAGCTCTGGTTATCTCAGCCCCATGCCATCCAGATGCTACGATTCCCAAGACCAGCCCAAGCCCCCAGGCCTCTGCATCAGTGCTCTTTTTCCAACACGCCTCCACCCTCTTCCCTGGGCCAGTTCACACTTGCCTTTCAAGTTCTGGATCAGATTTAAATCCCTATTTAAGAGGCCTCCCCTGCTCTTCCTATGCTAGGCAGAGCCCCCTCCCCAGCCAGTCCCCTCCCTCCCTAGGGCTTTCTTCTGAGTCAGCCCTGGCTCCCTGGAGGTTGGAGTACTCAAGTCGGCCTCTAAGTCTCTCCCCAATAAGTGATGGTCAGGGCCGGGCACGGTGGCTCAAGCCTGTAATCCCAGCACTTTGGGAGGCCGAGACGGGCGGATCACGGGGTCAGGAGATCGAGACCATCCTGGCTAACACGGTGAAACCCCGTCTCTACTAAAAATACAAAAAACTAGCCAGGCG
>NW_012115377.1:5807401-5809348 GCF_000951035.1 Colobus angolensis palliatus | reverse complement strand
CTGACCTCGTGATCCGCCCGTCTCGGCCTCCCAAAGTGCTGGGATTACAAGCTTGAGCCACCGCGCCCGGCCTGATCCAACACATTTTGACATAGGTACACACCCATGAAATCAGCCGCTCAATCAAGATAATGAACAGGACGCTGGAGGCTGGGTGAGCTATACCTACTTCAGCAGCCTTTACCAGGTCCAAGGTAACAGGATCTTTACCTATAACCGTCTCTATGTTCCTGGGGCAGATAACTGTGAGAGAACTAACAGCAAGGTGCTTTGCAAGCTAAGAAATAAACAGATTTCTTTTTCCCTTTTCCTTTGTTTTTTCTTTTTGAGACCGAGTCTCGCTCTGTTGCCCAGGCTGGAGCGCAGTGGCGTGATCTCGGCTCACTGCAACCTCCACCTCTCGGGTTCAAGCGATTCTACGGCCTCAGCCACCCTGAGTTGCTGGAATTACAGGTCCATGCCACGATGCCCAGCTAATTTTTGTATTTTTAGTAGAGACGGGGTTTTGCCATGTTGGCCAGGCTGGTCTCAAACTCCTGGCCTCGAGTGATTCACCCGCCTTAGCTTCCCAAAGTGCTGGGATTACAGGCGTGAGCCACTGCACCCAGCCCCGTTTTTTCTTTTTTTTAAAGACAGCATCTGGCTCTGTTGCTTGGGCTGGAGTGCAGTGGTGAGATTGCGGCTTACTGCTACCTCTGCCTCTTGGGCCTAAGTGATCCTCCCATCTCAGCCTCCCAAGTAGCTAGGACTATATAGGTGGGGGCCACGACACCCAGCTAATTTTTGTAGTTTTTTTTTTTTTTTTTGAGACAGAGTCTCGTTTTGTCACCCAGGCTGGAGTGCAGTGGCGCGATCTCAGCTCACTGCACGCTCCGCCTCCCGGGTTCACGCCATTCTCCCGCCTCAGCCTCCGAGTAGCTGGGACTACAGGCGTGCACCACCACGCCTGGCTAATTTTTTGTATTTTTAGTAGAGACGGGGTTTCACCGTGTTAGCCAGGATGGTCTCGATCTCCTGATCTTGTGATCCGCCCTCCTCGGCCTCCCAAAGTGCTGGGATTACAGGTGTGAGCCACCGCGCCCAGCTAATTTTTGTACTTTTTTGTAGAGGTGGGATTTCACCACGTTGCCCAGGCTGGGCTCAAGCGATCCTCTTGCCTTGGCCTCCCAAAGTGCTGGGATTACAGGCATGAATCACCGCGCCCAGCCATAAGCAGAAATTTGACCCAAACACTCGGGAAAGTTGAAGAAATACCTAGCAGATACAGAGCTCCCCCTCCAAAGAAAGCCTTACTAACGCATATGTCATGTTAGGAAACGTGTTTCTCGATCTGAACTAACAAAACTGTGGTACACCAAACAACAAGCTATGAAACAGGACACGTAAAACCTTTTCAACTAGAAGGTATTTAGTTTTGTTTTTGTTTTGGGATAGGGTTTTGCTCTGTTGCCCAGGCTGGACTACAGTTGTACCATCACAGCTCACTACAGCCTCAACCCCCCCAGGCTCAGGTGATCCTCCCATCTCAGTCTCCTGAGTATCTGGAACCACAGACACACACCACCAGCCCACCTAATTTTAAAATTCTTTTTTTTTTTTTTTTTTTTTTGAGACGGAGTCTCGCTCTGTCGCTCAGGTTGCCGAGGCTGGAGTGCAGTGACGTGATCTCAGCTCACTGCAAGCTCCGCCTCCTGTGTTCATGCCATTCTCCTGCCTCAGCCTCCCAAGTATCTGGGACTACATGTGCCCGCCACCACACCCGGATAATTTTTGTATTTTTAGTAGAGTCGGGGTTTCACCATGCTGGTCAGGCTGGTTTCGAACTCCTGACCTCAGGTGATCCATCTACAGCGGCCTCCCAAAGTGCTGGGATTACAGGTGTGAGCCACCATGACTGGCCACAGTTTTTCTTTCTTAAAGAGATAGGGTCTCGTTCTGTTGCCCAGA
>NW_012115377.1:5802087-5802376 GCF_000951035.1 Colobus angolensis palliatus | reverse complement strand
AAAGAAAAAGAGGAGGAAGATACAACATGGATAAACCTTGAGGACGTTATGTTGAATGAAATAAACCAGTCACAAGAGGACAAATCCTGTATGATTCCACTTATACAAGGTCTCTAGAGTAGTCCCATTCATAGAGACAGAAAGTAGAATGGGACCAGGCGTGGTGGCTCACGCCTGTAATCCCAGCACTATGAGATGCCGAGGTGGGCAGATCACCTGGGGTCAGGAGTTTGAGACCAGCCTGGCCAACATGGTGAAACCCTGTCTCTACTAAAAATACAAAAATTAG
>NW_012115377.1:5794372-5796256 GCF_000951035.1 Colobus angolensis palliatus | reverse complement strand
AGCTGGGTGTGGCAGTGGCACCTGTAGTCCCAGCTACTCGGGAGGCTGAGGCAGGAGAATTACTTGAACCCAGAAGGCGGAGGTTGCAGTAAGCCAAGATTGCGCCACTGTACTCCAGCCTGGGCGACAGAGCAAGATTCTGTCTCAAAAAAAAAAAGAAAAAAGAAATAAAATTCTACTGGACAGTATCACTCTAGAGAGAAAAAACAAGTAGCAGTTGGAAGGGAATCTATAAATGGAAGAAAGAAATGGCACTGGGTGAATTTCTCATTTTCATTGCTATTCATTGGAGATAAAAACTGGCTTAAAGATTAAGAGGATAGGGCTGGGTGTGATGGCTCATGCCTATAATTCCACTGCTTCGGGAGGCTGAGGTGGGAGGATTACTTGAGGCTAGGAGTTTGAGACCAGCTTTGGCAACATAGTGAGACCCTGTCTCTACCAAAAAAAAAAAAGAAAAAGAAAAAGCTGTGTTAAGTGGTACATGCCTGTAGTCCCAGCTACTCAGGAGGCTGAGGTAGGAGGATACTTTGAACCCAGAAGCTATGATTGTACCACTGCACTCCAGCCTGGGGGAGCAAGAGAGACTGTCTCTTAAAAAAAAAAAAAAGAAAGAAAGAAAAAAAGAAAAAAAGAAAGAAAAGAGTCAGAGCCCCATATTCTACATTAAAAGTCTGAGTACATCTCTTGCTGACCCTTAGCCCATGGATATTGGACGTACTCCAAATAGCCCTGCTGAGGTTAACAGAACTAGGCCAAGATTTCATCCACTACCCACCACAGGAGAAACAGACTTTGGAGTCTGAGTCCAGCCAGGTTAACTGCCTGATAAAAAATAAATTTTAAAAAATCAATGCTCTTCAGAGGAACATAACAGAATCCAGAGACTCTGCAACATATCTTCCACAATGTCCAGAACTCAATCCAAAATTACTTGACATCTCACAAAATAGGAAAACATGACCCATGCTCAGGAAAGACGGAAGTTAAAGGAGACTGGCCCTGAGGTGACCCAGATGTTGGAATTAGCAGAAAGATCTTTGAGACAGCTATTATGTCTGTAATTCCAGCACTTTGAGAGGCCAAGGTGGGTGGATCACGAGAGCTCAAGAGTTCAAGACCAGCTGAGCAACATGGTGAAACACTGTTGCTACAAAAAATACAAAAATTAGCTGAGCATAGTGGCATAAGCCAGTAGTCCCAGCTACTTGGGGGCTGAGGCAGGAGGATCACTTGAGCCCAAGAGGTTGAGGTTGCAGTGAGCTGTGATTGATTGCACTACTGCATTCCAGCCTGGGCAACAGAGTGAGACCCTGTCTCAAAAACAAACAAACAAAACAAAACAAAAAACAAATGGAAATTCTAAAACTTAAAAATATAGACTATCTGAAATTTTAAAATTCACTGTGTGGGCTTGATAGCAGATTGGAGATGACAAAAGAAAGTGTTAACAAATTTAAAGACAGATTGATAGCGAATATCCAAACTGAAGAACAGAGAAGAAAAAAATTTAAGTAAAAATGGATAGTGGTAATGGTTGCACAACACTTTGAATGTACTTAATACTACTAAGTTGCACACTTAAACATGGTTAAAATGGTTAATTTTATATTATATATATTTTACCTCAATTTAGAAAGTGTATAGAATCTTGGTATTTTCTGGATGATATCAAAAGGTCTAACTTATGGCTGGGCATGGTGGCTCCCACCTGTAATCCCAGCACTTTAGGAGGCTGAAGTGGGCAGATTACTTGAGGCTGGGAGTTTGAGACCAGTCTGGCCAATATGGTGAAACCCTGTCTCTGACAAAATACAAAAATTAGCCAGGCTTGGTGGCGTGTGCCATTGAGGGGGAGGAGGAGGAAGGGGAGGGAGAGGAGGG
>NW_012115377.1:5790993-5793302 GCF_000951035.1 Colobus angolensis palliatus | reverse complement strand
GGAGGAGGAGGAGGGGGAGGAGGAAAGAAGAAAATAAAGAAGAGGAAGGCTATAAGGGTACAGTCCACATTCACGTAAGTTGTTATACTAGGGAGCTGGTCAGGGTTGGGATGGCAGCCAGTGAACCTGTCTTGTGTTTTACTGATCATAGCTCATCGCAGCCTCCACTTCCCGAGCTCAGGTGATCCTCCCAGCTCAGCTCCCCAAGTAGCCAGGATTACAGGTGTGCACCACCTCGCCCAGCTACTGTTTTAATTTTTTGTAGAGATGGGGTTTCACCATATTGCCAGGCTGGTCTCAAATTCTTAGACTCAGGCGATCTGCCTGCCTCAGCCTCCCAAAGTACTGGGGTTACAGGCATGAGCCACCACAGTCTCGCTCTGTCGCCCAGGCTGGAGGGCAGTGACGCAATCTTGGCTCACGGCAGGCTTCGCCTCCTGGGTTCACGCTTTCTCCTGTCTCAGTCTCCCGAGTAGCTGGGACTACAGGAGTCCACCATGCCTGGCTAATTTTTTGTATTTTTGTAGAGACGTGATTTCACTGCGTTATCCAGGATGGTCTCGATCTCCTGACTGCGTGATCCACCTGCCTTGGCCTCCCAAAGTGCTAGGATTACAGGCATGAGCCACCACGCCTGGCCTATAAGGAGTGGGTTTAAGGGTGACTTCTTAAAAAAAATTTTTTTTTTGAGACGGAGTTTTGCTCTTGTTGTCCAGGCTAGAGTGCGATGGCGGGATCTCAGCTCATTGCAACCTCTGCCTCCTGGGTTCAAGCAATTCTCCTGCCTCAGCCTGCTGAGTAGCTGGGATTACAGGCACCCACAACCATGCCCAGCTAATCTTTTGTATTTTTAGGAGAGATGGGGTTTCGCCATGCTGGCCAGGCTGGTCTCGAACTACTGGCCTCAGGTGATCCGTCCGCCCAGGCTTCCCAAAGTGCTGGGATTACAGGTGTGATCCACCATGACTGGCTGCCTTATTAAAGTGTTTTTTAAATTGTGGTAGAATACTCATAAAATTATACAGTTCAGTGGCATTAAATATTTCACATGGTTGTGTAACCATAACCACCATCCATCTCCAGAATTCTTTCAGGCTGCAAAACTGAAACTGGCAGGGCACGGTGGCTCACACCTGTAATCCTAGCACTTTGGGAGGCCGAGGAGGACGGATCATGAGGTCAGGAGATCAAGACCATCCTGGCCAACATGGTGAAACCCCGTCTCTACTAAAAATATAAAAATTGGCTGGGCGTGGTGGCATGCACTTGTAATCCCAGCTACTCTGGAGGCTGAGGTAGGAGAATCGCTTGAACCCGGGAGGCAGAGGTTACAGTAAGCTGAGATCACGACACTACACTCCAGCCCAGTAACAGTGAGACTCCATCTCAAAACAACAACAACAACAACAAAACCCTGAAACTCCATGCCCAATAATCAATAATTCGCTGTTCCCTCTCCTCTGGCACCCACCATTCTACTTTCTCTATGAATCTGGTGACACTAAGGGCCTCATATAAGTGGAATCATACAGTATTTGCCCTTTTGTGACTGGCTTATTTCACTTACCATAATGTCTTCAAGGTTCATCCATATGACACGTTTCACCCTTCCCTTTTAAGGCTGAATCAGGCTGGGTGCAGTGACTCACGCCTGTAATCCCAGCACTTTGGGAGGCTGAGGCGGGTGGATCATTTGAAGTCAGGAGTTCGACGCCAGCCTGGGCAACATGGTGAAACCCAGTCTCCACTAAAAATGCAAAAATTAGCTGGGTGTGGTAGCTCACGCCTGTAAGTCCCAGATGCTTGGAAGGCTGAGGCATGAGAATTGCTTGAGCCAAGATCAAGGCGGAGGTTGCAGTGAGCTGAGATCGTGCCACTGCACTCCAGCCTGAATGACAGTAAAACTCTGTCTCAAGGAAAAAGAAAAAAAGGCTGAATCATATTCCAGTGTATGTATATATTAAGAGTGACTTTTTAAATAGAAAATTATAGTACAAAGGAAATGGAAAGGTTTCCATTGAAGGTATGGTTGATACAGGAGACGGGCTCAGAGGGGGCATTTTTGGTAGGGAATGAGCCCCTTACCCCCACCTCACTACTTAAGAAACCAATTCTCTCTTTTTTTTTTGAGACAGAGTTTCGCTCTTGTTGGCCAGGTTGGAGTGCAATGGCGCAATCTTGGCTCACTGTAACCTCAGCCTCCCAGGTTTAAGTGATTCTCCTGCCTCAGCCTCCCGAGTCGCTGGGATTACAGGCGCCTGCCACCACGCCCAGTTAATTTTGTATTTTTAGTAGAGACGGGGTTTCAC
>NW_012115377.1:5780171-5782653 GCF_000951035.1 Colobus angolensis palliatus | reverse complement strand
ACCTCTCTGTCCCCACCCTACTACTCCAGTCTTTGGCTTTTGGCCATCAGTCACAGCCTCCCATGGCCAATCCCAAGTGGTCAATTCCTCTAAGCATGAAACTGGGACCCTTGTAGCATCTCCTCCCCTTGTCCATCCCTACTTCACAGAATCATGACCTCCTGCTTCCCCTCCTATCGGCTGTTTTCTCTAATTTGTGCTGGTTTTTCTCCCTAAACTATGCCAGTCCTGGATCCCCTCACACCATCCACTCTCCCTGGGAAATTCACCTGCCTGGAAGCTGCGGTCAGCACGTCCATGCTGTCAGTTTCCAGATTTCTGCTGCTCCCAGGTCGCCATCCCACCAAAGTCAAACCTGCTTCCCCAACACCTCCCGTCTGCGCGCTGCCCAGACACGTCAGGGCTGAAGTCATCTCCCACAGAGCTTGCTTTCCTCCTCCCCTGGCTTCTTGGCCAAGATGTCACCCTCCACCCAGTCTTCAGGGACAAAATTCTGAGAGTCATCTCTGACTCCATCTCACACCCTCTTGGCACTCATCTCCTCACTAAGCCCTGGGATTGCATCCGTCTTTCCCATGATGGTCCCTCCTCTGACCAATTTCCACGGCCCCCATTTCTTGATTGAATCATGGTAGCCGCCTCCCCACTCAGCACCCAGGTCTTTCTTCTTGCCTGCAAATCAGACCTGCCGTTTCAAATCCTGTAAGTGCTCCCACTGGCCTGGCACTGTGCTCCCCAGCAAATGGACCTTGGCAAATGCCATTCCCCTACCAGTAATGCCCTCCCTTCAGCCTGCCAAATTCTTCCCAGCTCTTCACGACCCTGTTCAACAGACAGTTCCTCTAGGAGGGCCTACCAACCGCCCCTGAGCTGGGTCAGGGGACACTCCCCTCCTGGGTTCTCCTACCTCATCTTTCTCAGGGGCAACAATGTAAAGTCTCACTGTGTCGCCCAGGCTGGAGTGCAGTGACACAATCTCTGCTCACTGCAATCTCCACCTCCCAGGTCAAGCGATTCTCCTGAGTAACTGGGATTATAGGCGAGTGCCACCACGCCCAGCTAATTATTGTATTTTTAGTTAGAGACGAGTTTTCACCATGTTGGTCAGGCTGGTCTCGAACCGTTGACCTTGTGATCTGCCCGCCTCGGCCTCCCAAAGTGCTGGGATTACAGGAGTGAGCCATCGTGCCTGGCCTTTTTTTTTTTTTTTTTTTTAAAGACGGAATCTTGCTCTGTCGCCTAGGCTGGAGGTGCAGTGGTGTGATCTCAGCTCACTGCACCCTCCACCTCCCAGGTTCAAGCGATTCTCCTGCCTCAGCCTCCCGAGTCGCTGGGATTACAGGCGCCTGCCACCACGCCCAGTTAATTTTGTATTTTTAGTAGAGACGGGGTTTCACCATGTTGGCCAGGCTGGTCTCGAACTCTTGATCTCAGGCAATCCGCCTGCCTTGGCGTCCCAAAGTGCTAGGATTACAGGCGCGAGCCACTGCACCCGGTCTGGTTTTGAACTCTTTAGCTCAAACAATCTGCCCACCTCGGCCTTCCAAAGTGCTGGGATTACAGGCATGAGCCACCACACCGGGCCAAGAAACCAATTCTCCATCAAGATCAGCCCCTTTGGTGATGTCCCTGCCCACCTTCCAGGGTGGAGATAATTGTGAAATCTGGGTTGATGGCATCCTTCCTTCCCTCAACCTGCTCTAACATCTGCCCCTCCTTCTCCCACCAGCTGTTGGCTGGGCCCCTGTGCTGCTCCCTGGTGACAGCATACATGGAGGCAGATTCACATAGGGCCAAGCAGGTGCAAAGCCAGACTGTTCTGTGGGAGAGCAGGCTTTTGCCCACACCCACACCTGGATTATCCTAAGGCACCAGCAGCCAATAGTATTGGTACCATCCCAGGCATTATCCATCAGATGCTTACCCAGGGACAAGCCCTTACCTCCCTGCATTGGAAATATCAGCCACACCCTGAGGAAGATACTGTTACTTTTTTTTTTTTTTTTTTTAAAGACAGAGTCTTGCTCTGTCACCCAGGCTGGAGTGGAGTGCAGTGGTGTGATTTCGGCGCACTGCAACCTCTGCCTCCTGGGTTCAAGCGATTCTTCTGCCTTAGCCTACCAAGTAGCTGGGATTATAAGCATGTGCCACCACACCTGGCTAATTTTTGCATTTTTTCATAGAGACGGGTTTCACCATGTTGGCCAAGCTGGTGTGGAACTCCTGCACTTAAATGATCCACCCACCTCGGCCTCCCAAAGTGCTGGGATTATGGGCGTGAGTCACCGTGCCCAGTCACCATTCTCATTTCACAGATAAACAAACTAAGTCTTGGAGAGATGCTGGATCACCTAATGGCCAGGCAATAATTTGACCCCAGTTCTGTGGCACCGGGCATTCCAGACAGACATGGGCCCAGAGACACTCAGCTCATCAGCAGTAGCCTCAAAATTATTTAAACACGGCTGGGTGCAGTGACTCA
>NW_012115377.1:5776819-5779170 GCF_000951035.1 Colobus angolensis palliatus | reverse complement strand
AAAAAAAAAAAGTAAATATAAAATAAAATACAATTTTAGGCTGGGTGTGGAGGCTCATGCCTGTAATCCCAGCACTTTTGTAGGCTGAGGAGGGCGGATCACTTGAGGTCATGAGTTTGACCTCAACGTGGTGAAGCCCCGTCTCTACTAACACAAAAAAATTAGCTGGGCATGGTAATCCCAGCTACTCGGGAGGCCAAAGCAGGAGAATCGCTTGAACCTGGGAAGTGGAGGCTGCAGTGAGCCAAGATCGTGCTACTGCACTCCAGCGTGGGTGACAGAACAAGATTCTGTCTCAAAAAAATAAATAAGAAAAAAAAATGTTAAAAGGCTCACATTGTTTGTTTACCAAAATACATTTATTTTCAGAAGATGCTTTCTCTCCCTCCCTCTCTCCCTGAAAGAGCAAGCCAGCACTGGCATCACATACAGAGGCTAGCCATGAAAACAAATACAATGAAACAAAGCAAAGTGCAGTCTTGGCCAGTTCCTGATGCTGGCAAGGCTGCCAGCCCTGGCCTTGGGCACTCTAGACTCTAGGGGAGGTGAGCAAGTATCTGTTACCAGGCCTTGAAGGACACAGCAGCAGAACCAGGTGCAGTGGCTCACACCTGTAATTCCAGTACTTTGGGAGGCTGGGGCGGGAGGATTGCTTGAGCCTAGCAGTTCAAGACCAGCCTGAGCAACATAGCGAGACCCTGTCTCTGTTTAAAAAAACAAACACAGGCCGGGCGCAGTGGTTCATGCCTGTAATCCCAGCATTTTGGGAGGCTGAGGTGGGCAGATCACGAGGTCAGGAGATCAAGACCATCCTGATTAACAGGGTGAAACCCCGTCTCTACTAAAACAAAATACACAAAAATTAGCCGGGCGCAGTGGTGGGCGCCTGTAGTCCCAGCTACTCGGGAGGCTGAGGCAGGAAAATGGTGTGAACTCAGGAGGCGGAACTTGCAGTGAGCTGAGGTTGCACCACTGCTCTCCAGCCCAGGTGACAGAGTGAGACTCCGTCTCAAAGCAAAAACAAAACAAAAGCAGCAGCAGTAACGGAAGCCCTCAGCCTTGATGCCATGGGAAGGTGGCAGATATTTCAGGAGGGAGCAATTCTAGGAGCTCTCCTGGCAATGCAGGCTGCCCGTGGAGGCTGTCCCGTCCCTGGAGGTCACTCAGAGTCTGGGTGGCCTCTTGCAGGTGACAGTGACCAGAGTGGGGAAGCTGGGTCAGAATAGGTAGAGAGGCTCAGCCGGACGTGGTGGCTCACGCCTATAATCCCAGCACTTTGGGAGGCTGAGGCAGGCGGATCACCTGAGGCCAGGAGTTCCAGATCAGCCTGGCCAACATGGTGAAACCCCAGATCTACTAAAAATACAAAAATTAGCGGGCCATGGTGGTGCATGCCTGTAATCCCAGCTGCTCAGGAGGCTGAGGCAAGAGAATCACTTGAACCCGGGAGGCGGAGGTTGTAGTGAGCCGAGATCACACCACTGCATTCCAGCCTGGGTAACAAAGCATGACTCTGTCTCCAAAAAAGAAGAGATAGAGATACGGAGGCTGATGGTGGAGGAGGTGGCAGAGACAGGAGCCTGGGGGAGGGGTGCTGAAGTCCGGGTAGGGTGTCTTCAAGGGTGGGGGTGGCAGGTTGGGATGAGTATCTGGGGTAGATCTGGAAACTGCCTGCTTGGGCAGGAATACGGGGACACACAGCCTAGGGGTGGGAGGGGGTGAGGAGAGCCAGGTGGGCAAATTCCAGGCATGGAATTCTAAGATGGTACCATCTGAGAGGGGGTAAAACAAAAGGGTGAGGGCAGGAGCCGTGGAGCTCCAGGGTCCCCAGGCATCCACTTAACAAACCTTTTTTTTTTTTTTTTCTTTTTCCCAGAGACAGGATTCCACTCTGTTGCCCAGGCTGGAGTGCAGTGGCGGGATCATCACTCACTGCAGCCTCGAACTCTTGGGTTCAAATGATCCCCCTGCCTCAGCCTCCCAAGTAGCTGAGACTACAGGCACCCAGGCCACTACACCCAGCTAATTTTTTTTTTTTTTTTTTGAGACGGAGTTTTGCTCTTGTTGCCCAGGCTGGAGTGCACTGGCAGATCTCGGCTCATTGCAACCTCCGCCTCCCGGGTTCAAGTGATTTTTCTGCCTTAGCCTCCTGAGTAGCTGGAGTTACAGGCATGTGCCACCACATCTGGCTAATTTTTTTGTATTTTTAGTACAGATGGGATTTTACCATGTTGGTCAGGCTGGTCTCAAACTCCTGACCTCAGGTGATACACCCGCCTTGGCCTCCCAAAGTGCTGGGATTACAGGCATAAGCCACTGTGCCCAGCCCTCACCCAGCTAATTAAAAAAAA
>NW_012115377.1:5774688-5776344 GCF_000951035.1 Colobus angolensis palliatus | reverse complement strand
CTGGTCTCGAACTCCTGGACTCAAGCTTTCCTTGAGCCTCAGCCTCTCAAAGTGTTGGGATGACAGGTGCAAGCCACTGTGTCCAGCCTCCAGGCATCCATCTGAACCTACATGGGCCTGCAGTCCTGCCCGGGTCTCAGAGGAGCTGGGGGCAGTGGGTTGAGACATTAGCAATCTGTGGACCTCAGAGCCTGCTCCTATCCTGCAGGGTGGCTCAGGCAGCTGGCGTCCTCTGTGAAATCAATTCACCATCTTTTTTTGCGGGAGATGAAGTCTCGCTCTGTCACCCAGGCTGGAGTGTAATGGCATGATCTAGGCTCACTGCAACCTCCACCTCCTGGATTCAAGTGATTCTCCTGCCTCAGCCTCCCAAGTCACTGGGACCACAGGCACCTGCCACCACGCCCAGCTAAGTTTTGTAGTTTTAGTAGAGATGGGGTTTTACCATGTTGGCCAGGCTGGTCTTGAACTCCTGGCCTCAAGTGATCCTCCTGCCTCGGTCTCCCAAAGTTCTGGGATTACAGGCATGAGCCACCACACCTGGCCTCAAGTCACCATCTTGACACCCGTCCATCTAGTGAAGAAAGAAGCCACAGAGAGCCCCCATAGAGCACACGTCTTCCATCAGCCCTCTGGGTTGGATGGGTTAGCACAGAGAAGGGCCTCCAGTGGGGAGGCAGAGGCTACCTACGGTCCCTTTAAGGGCCAGAGGTGTTTGTGTAACTGGAGGCAAAGCGTTTCCTCTCAGATGACGGTCCAGGACTGCCCCTCCACTGGGATACACACAGATGGAGTCCATCCCTCTCTCCGCAGTGGCTCTGAGTACAAGCCTATCCCGTCTCCATCTCAAGATCTCCTGGGAGGCTCCCTGGCATTTGAGGCCTTTGTGACCTGGTCAAGCCCACCGCCCTGTCCTGGCCTCGCTGTCTGCCCTCCCACAGCCACCTTGACTCCGAGGTTCTCAGCCTAGGGTCTCCACGGGCGGATTCCCAGAGTCTGCTTCAATTTTTGGAATGTCGCTCCGATGCCATTCCCAGATGCCAGGTCTTTGCCTGGGCCGCTCCCTCTAAGTCACTGTTCAGCATTCTGTTATCTGATGCCTGGCATGGTTAAACCTTCAAGTGGGCAGCTTACCTGTGGCTGCCTCCAGGAAGTCTCGAAGACTCCCAGCCTGGGTCAAGAGCCTCTCCTTGGTCATGCGCAGTGGCTCATGCCTGTAATACCAATGCTTTGGGAGGCCAAAGCGGGTAGATCACCTGAGGTCAGGAGTTCAAGACCAGCGTGGCCAACATGGTGAAACCTCATCTCTAGTAATAATATAAGAATTAGCTGGGTGTCGTGGCACGTGCCTGTAATCCCAGTTACTTGGGAGGCTGAGGGAGTAGAATCACTTGAACCTGGGAGGCAAAGGTTGCAATGAGCCAAGATTGTACCACTGCACACTCCAACCTGGGCGACAGGGTGAGACTCTGTCTCAAAGTAAAAATAAAAACAAAAAAGAAAGGCCAAATGCAGATCCCAGCACTTTGGGAGGATGAGGCGGGCAGATGACTTGAGATCAGGAGTTCAAGACCAGCCTGGCCAGCATGGCAAAACCGTCTCTACAAAAGAATACAAAAATTAGCCAGGCGCGGTGGCTCACACCTGTAATCCCAG
>NW_012115377.1:5768088-5774103 GCF_000951035.1 Colobus angolensis palliatus | reverse complement strand
TGCTTTCCTTGCACCCTGGTTAATCTGTCTTGTAACTGACAGGGACACATCTGTCTTCCCGCTGAATGAGGGGTTTCCAGAAAGGCAGTAAACAAGTCCAATTCCTGTCTCAGCCCATCACTCACTCCCACTCAGGCCCCAGCCCTAATGTCACCTTTTCAGAGGGGCCCTGACTGCCCAAAATAAAGTAACGTCTCTTTGCTCTTCATCACGTTTCTGTTGCACAGGCTGGATTGCAGTGGTGTGATCTTGGCTCACTCACTACAACCTCTGCCTCCCTGGTTCAAGCAATTCTCCTGCCTCAGCCTCCTGAGTAGCTGGGACTACAGGCGTGCACGGCTGCACCTGGCTAATTTTTGTATTTTTAGTAGACAGGGTTTCGCCATGTTGGCCACGCTGGTCTCGAACTCTTGACCTCAGGTGATCCACCCACCTCGGCCTCCCAAAGTGCTGGGATTACAGGTGTGAGCCACTGCGCCTGGCCCTGTTGCTTGGCTTTTGCTGTTTGTCCTCTAGGCCCCTGATGAGGCTGCCATCCCTGCATCCCTAGGGCTCCCATTACGTATCTGAGAACGTCTTGGCTCCTCCATCCAGCTCTGGCTGCTTGCCCACTGGCTGCTGCCGCCACTTCCGCTTCCTCCTCCTCCTCCTCCTCCTCCCTCTCCTCCCCACTGACCTTCATCGCCTCTGCTTCCATACGCTCATCAGTATACTTCCCTGGCTACTTCCCTCTCCCAGTTCAGCTGAGCCCCATTGCGTGGAGGCGAAAGGGAGAAGCATTGGCCACTGAGTGGTCCTCCTCTCCTTCCTCCTGCCAGCTTCCTCAGCCTTCCAGTTTCGAGCACCCCGGCACAGGTGACCACTGCACGTACAGGATGACAAAGTAACCATGCAAAAGCAGTAGGGTCCCATAACCTTTCACCCCTTGAGCAAGGACTCTCCAGGGTCTGCTGTGGTTAGACTGGGGATCCCCAAGGACCTTCAGCCTCTTCCTCTGCTCCTCTCTCTACTGTATGGCTCCTTGCCCAGTTTGCTGCAGCCACCTCGGCCTCATTGCCGTTCCTCCAACACACCAGGCACATTCCAGCCTCAGGGCCTTTGCACCTGCTGGGCCTTCTGCCCGGAGCACTGTTCCTCCAGATGTCTAGCTGCTCCTTCAAGCCTCATCCTTGTCCCCGTCACCTTCTCCCTGCAGGGACATCAGCTCTGTAAGGCTTCCTGTGACTGACTGTCCCCAGTGCCTCCCATTGCAGACACTTCCTAAGTCTGTGCTGAATGAACAAATGACAGACAGATGGATAGACAGACGGACGGACAGGGGTGGGAGGAAGGCGGGGCCAGGCACAGGGCAGAAGCAGTCCCCCAGGCATGGCTGGTAGGAAATGATCACTCTTCGGACACAGTGCTGTGGGACCCTGGACTAAAATCTGTCTCTAGGAGTCCAGGAGGGGGTAGGGAGGGAAAGCTGAACTGAGCTCCAGGCAGTGCAGTGTGTGTATGTGTGTGTGACAGCATCCTATTAACAAAGGTATAGAGTCCAGACTCAGGCAGGGGAAGGTCTCTTCTATGCTACTCTGTTTTTTGTTTATTTGTTTGTTTTTGAAACAGTGTCTTGCTCTGTCACCCAGGCTGGAGTGCAGTAGTGCGATCTCGGCTCACTGTAACCTCTGCCTCCTGGGTTGAAGCAATTCTCCTGTCTCAACCTCCCAAGTAGCTGGGATTACTGAAACATGCCACCACACAGGGCTAATTTTTATATTTTTAGTAGAGACGGGATTTCACTATGTTGGCCAGGCTAGTCTCGAACTCCTAACCTCAGGTGATCTGCCCGCCTTGGCCTCTCAAAGTGCTGGGATTACAGGCGTGAGCCGCTGCGCCAGGCCTCTCTACGCTACTCTGGTCAGAGCCATGATGGGTCTGAGGGGCCTACTCAAGGATGGCAAAGAAAAGCCTGTGCTTGGCCAGGGGTGGTGGCTCATGCCTATAATCCTAGTGCTTTGGGAGGTTGAGGCTGGAGGCTTGCTTGAGGCCAGGAGTTCAAGACCAGCCCAGGCAACATAGTGAGATCCCCGTCCGTCTGTACAAAAAAATTTTTAACGATTAGCTAGGCATGGTGGTGCATGCCTGTGGTCCCAGCTCTCAGGAGGCCGAGGTAGGAGGATGACTTGAGTTCAGGAGATCGAGGCTGCAGTGAGTTATGATCATGCCACTGCACTCCAACCTGAGTGACAGAGCAAGACTCTGCCTTTGAAAGAAAGAGGCCAAGTGCAGTGGCTCATGCCTATAATCCCAGCACTTTGGGAGGCTGAGGCATTTGAACTCAATAGTTTGAGACCAGCCTGGGCAACTGGCGAAACTCTACAAAATCACTACAAAAATTGCAAAAATTAGCCAGATGTGGTGGCTCATGCCTGTAGTCCCAGGCTGATTGCTTAAACTTGAGAGGTGGAGGTTGCAATGGGCCATGATCGCACCCCTGTACCCCAGTCTGGGCTATAGAGCCAGAACCTGTCTCGAAAATAAAACAAAAAACAACAAAGAAAAGAAAAGAGCCCGTACTGAAAGGCATGGGGAAGAAAACAGGGTTGGTAAAGAGCAGTCACAAAAGAGAGTGAGATGGGCTGGGCGCGGTGGCTCATGCCTGTAATCCCAGCACTTTGGGAACCCAAGACAGGTGGATCACCTGAGGTCAGGAGTTCGAGACCAGCCTGGCCAACATGGTGAAACTCTATCTCTACTAATAACACAAACATTAGCCGGGTATGGTGGCATGCGCCTGTAATCCCAGCGACTCAGGAGGCTGAGGCAGGAGAGTTGCTTGAACCTGGGAGGTAGAGGTTGCAATGGGCCAAGATCGCACCACTGCACTCCAGCCTGAGCGACAAGAACGAAACTCCATTCCAAAAAAAAAAAAGTAAGATGCCTGCTACTGAATTATCAAATAGAGGTTTCAAGTTCCTTTCCTCCTATGAAAGCCCCAGCTTCCTTGACTCCCAGCTTGCCACCCACTCCTGGTTTTCCTTCTGCCCTCTTTCTGCTGTCTCCCAAGCTCCCAGCTTGCTTCAAAGCTCACCCTACACCGTACCACCTGGGTGTCTAGTGGCATTGCAATTTCCAGATGCTGAGAACAAACCGCTGACTTGTACCTAAAGCTGCTCTGCCATGAGCAGCTGCTCCCTCCCCAGGGCCTCTCCATACCTCTCCAAGATCCAGCCAAGTCTCACCCATCCACGCCTTCACCTGGTCTGGCCCCATCATTTCTCCCCTATCCTGGTGCAGTCCCTCCCATCCTGGTCTCCAGGCTCCTGCCTTCGACCCCTGCAGTCTGTTCCCTGAGCTCTAAATAATGCCAAATACTTGTTCAAGGTTAGCAGGCTGGCTCTGCCCTTCCTCCTCTCCCCTCTTCTTACAGCCCTGGCTTTGTGGTTCTTTCATCCAAGCACCCTGGCAGTTTCTCTCCTCTGCAGTTTGCCCACTGGTCTCTTGGCCTGGTGAACTCCTCCTCACCCTTAGTGACCCAGCCAACTGTCACCTCCTCCAGGAGGCCTTCCCTGACTCCTCCTTAGGCTGAATCAGGTGACTTCTCTGGACTCCCCCTGGCCCTAGGCATGACTCTGTTTTTTTTTTTTTTTTTTTTTTGGGAGATAGTCTCACTTTGTCACTCAGGCTGGAGTGCAGTGGCATGATCTCAGCTCACTGCAAACTCCGCCTCCCAGGTTCAAGAGATTCTCCTGCCTTGGCCGCCCATGTAGCTGAGATTACAGGTACATGCCACCATGCCCGGCTAATTTTTGTATTTTAGTAGAGATGGGGTTTCACCATGTTGGCCAGGCTGCTCTCGAACTCCTGACCTTAGGTGATCTGCCCGCCTCGGCTTCCCAAATTGCTGGGATTACAGGCGTGAGCCACTGCACCTGGCTCCTCTGTGATATTTTAATAGCCTCCAGCTCTGTGATATTCTCGTGATATTTTAATAGCCTGTTTAGCAAGTATTCACCACCAGCCAGGCACCGTGTTCAGCTCTTTACCTATAGGTCATGACTGCTATTATCCCATTTTACAGGTGGAGAAACTGAAGCACGAGGTGGTGAAGTCAGTAGCCCAGAGGCCCTCAACTCAAAGTGGCAGGACAGGGCTTGCGGGTGGCTGGGGGTTGGGGGGGCGGTGGTCAGGCTTAAGCCCAGCCGATGGGAAAGGGAGAAGCTTGTGGTGCTCAGAGAAAGGGGCAGGGCAGCGAGCTCCCAAGGCACCTGCCTTTCTGTGCCATCCTACGGGTGGGAGGAGGGGACCTGGGCCCACTTCTCCTGCCAACTACAGGCATCCCAGTGGCTCCTGAGCCAAGACGTTCTGTGCCAGGCACTGGTCCAACCGCTTTATTCAACCTGCAGACAGCCCTGGGTCGGTAGGTGGACCCTGTTGTGAATTTCTCAGAGGAGAAAATGGAAGTCCACACATGCCAAAACTCTCACCGGGCATTAGAGCCCTCCACGGTTCCTTAGGGGTGTGGCTGCTACCAAGATCTGCCTAACCTCGGCTTTCATTGATCCATGAACACTCCCAGGGCTCACATACCCATTTTACAGATGGGTAAACTGAAGCTCAGCAACCTTTCCCTGGGGGCCCTACAGCCAGTTCAATGACCAAGGCCGCCCCCCACCCCCACCCACCGCCCAGGCTCAAAGTACCTCTGCTGGCAGTGGGTGAGCTGGAAAAGCAGGTAAGGAAAGTCCTCACAGCCTCTTCCTCCACGCCTGGCTGGGCCTGCTGGGGCCCAGGTGCACTGAATCAGGCTTCTAGTCAGCGCTCCAGCTCCACTTCTGTGTTTATTCACAGCAGCTGCTCGGGGAAGGCAGACCCATTTGAGGCTGGGGAGGCCGAGGGCTTCAAAGGCAGTTCCACAGTCCAGGAACCCTATCCCCATCTAACAGACCCAGGTCCCCCCAGTGGGGTCACCCTGGCCTCTGCGCTCAGATGGCCAAGATCTTGCCTGAGCTCAGACTGGAGTCGATGGGTGCATTCCCCCATCTCATAGGTTTTGCAAACCACAACAGCCTCTCCCTGCCCGCCTCCCTGTGTCCCCCAGAGCGGCTTCTCCCCAAATCTCTCATCCCGGCAATGAAAGCCTCTTCTATATCGGTTCCCCACGCCTCACTTGCAAACAGACAGAATTAGACGATGCTCCTCTGCCAAAGCGAATTTTCAGTTCACCCACTTCCTATCACACCTTCCAGCCAGGTCAGGCCAGCAGCCGCCTTCCAGATATCCCCATCACAGCGGCTACGGGATATTCTTAAGACACAATCCGATCACGCCATGCACCTGCTGTTCCAAGCCTCCCTGGTCCCCACCGCCCTGAGAACGGGTTCCACACTCTCCTCGCCGCTTCCCAGACCCCGGCAAACCTCTCTCCACCTCCGACCCTCCCTGCTCCGCGTTTCAGCCACGCTGGCCTCTTTTCTGCTCGGCACACACTCCCGGCTGGGCCCTGCCCCACAATCTTGCTGCTTCCTGGGCCTAAAAAGCCCTCGCTGGCTGGTCCAATCAGGCCAAATGACATTATCCCCACCTGGGCACCTCCACCTCACCCCGGCCGCCTGATGCGTTAGCTCGGGATTGGAATGACGTGTTTAAGCCGTTCTCAGAAGCCGTCTACGCGACCGGGCTGCGGGTTCCAAGGCCAGGGTCCCAGCTGCGTCCCCAGCCCTGGCACGTCGGGGGCACGGGGCGCTCCCCCGGCTCACACATCCGAATTCCCCCACGTCACGAGGCCAGGATCGCCCCTACTCGCTCCCTCCCGTTTCGCAGCCGCGTCCTCGGACACCCGCGGCGCCCTGGCCCTCGTGGGGGAGCGCGGACCGCTCGGGGAGACGGCCCAGATGGGGAGCCCCGAGGGGGACAGTCCCCGGCGGGGTGATGGGGGCTGGAGCCCAGTTGCGAGTGGGGGCCGCCTGTGACCGCCATGGCTGCGGAGACGGGGCCGGGGCCAGCCGTGAAGGTGGCGTTCGGGGCGGTGTT
>NW_012115377.1:5766656-5767378 GCF_000951035.1 Colobus angolensis palliatus | reverse complement strand
CTTCTCCAGGCCTCATCGGCCACCCTGGGTACCCTGACTCTGGGGCCCTGTTGGAGGATCAGTCCAGGGGTTCGCCCGAGGCGCGCGCGGGGGCCAACCGAGGCAGTGAGGGCATCTGGGCAAAGGCTGCGGTTTGGTGGGGTGCAGGGGTCAGGCAGCAGAGCTGGGGAGATAAGATGGATGATAGGCCGGGTGAGTGGTGGCACAGCCCTGGTTTTGGCTGAGGGCAGCAGCAGTGGGGGCTGGGTCCCCCGCTTGCCTGATAGAACCGAAAATGACCGGATCTCAGCAGCGCAGGGAGCCTGGGCGATCCCTGAATAGAGGACAGTCCCAGGGGGTTTCAGAGTCGCTGGCCCACCTCGTGTCCTCTGGGCAAGTGGTTCCACCTTACAGAGACAATAAGCCTCTGTAAAATGGGGATAATAAATCTTTCTCTGACTCAGCTCAGCAGACCCAAGACCCATGGGGTGAAGTTGAGGCCTCCCTGGCCATAGGGCCCTAGGCAAGCTGAGATTTTATTTCCTCACAGAAAAGGGGCGCGGGGAGCGGGTGCGGCGGGGGCGGGGGCGGTCAGGGAGGCAAGAGACCTCTGTTGCAAGTGTGGAAGAACCTGTCCCTCCAAGTTCAGACTCCTGTCCTTTGCACTTAGCTTTCCCTCTGCTACACTGTTTCTCTTTTCTTTTCTTTCTTTCTTTCTTTCTTTTTTTTTTTTTGGCGGGGGG
>NW_012115377.1:5760471-5761563 GCF_000951035.1 Colobus angolensis palliatus | reverse complement strand
TGGATCACCTGAGGTCAGGAGTTCGAGACCAGCCTGGCCAACATGGCGAAATCCCGTCTCTACTAAAAACACAAAAATTAGCTGGAAGTAGAATTGCGTGAACCCGGGAGACACAGTGAAACCCCGTCTCTACTAAAAATACAAAAAATTAGCCGGGCATGGTGGTACACACCTGTAGTCCTAGCTACTCGAGAGTCTGAGGCAGGAGAATCGCTTGAACCCAGGAGGCAGAGGTTGCAGTGAGTCAAAATTACACTGCTGCACTCCAACCTGGGTAACAGGGAGACTGTTTCAATGAAAAAAAAAAATTATTTGGTAGAGGTGGGGTCTACGTTGCGCAGTGTGGTCTGGAACTCTTAGGCTCAAGTGATCCTCCTGCCTCTGCTTTCCAAGGTGCTGGGATTACAAGCGAGAGGTGCCATGCCCCAGCCTCTTTCCCTTTTCAAAAGCATAACATCCTTCTCCCTCAGCCTCAGTCCCCTTCTTCCTCCATTGCCTACTCTACCCCACCCCACCGTTTTCACCTGTTTATTTTTTCCTCTCCTTCTCTCCAAGAGCTTGTTTGCACGCCTGGAAAAGAAAGATAATAAAGCAACTTTTCTCAGTTGTTGTGATTAGGGAGCTATTGAATATCATGCATTGCACCCTCCAGGGTGCTCAGAGCATGACATTTGTTTGTATTAATAATAATATATGACCGGGCTTGGTGGCTCACACCTGTAATCCCAGCACTTTGGGAGGCTGAGGTGAGTGGATTGCTTGAGCTCAGGAGTTTGAGACGAGCCTCGGTAACATGGCAAGAGTCCCATCTCTACCAAAACTACAAAAATTAGCCAAGTGTGGTGCTGTGCTCCAGTAGTCCCAGCTACTCAGGAAGCTGAAGTGGGAGGATCACTTGAGCCCAGAAGTCAAGGCTGAAGTGAGCTATGATCATGCCACTGAATTCCAGCCTGGGCAACAGAGTGAGATCCTGTCTCAATTAAAAAAATAAATAAATAAAGGAGGCCGGGCATACTGGCTCATGCCTGTAATCCCAGCACTTTGGGAGGCTGAGGCGGGCAGATCACGAGGTCAGGAGTTTGAGACCAGCCT
>NW_012115377.1:5751884-5755211 GCF_000951035.1 Colobus angolensis palliatus | reverse complement strand
AGCTCACTGCAGCCAGGACCTCCTGGGCTCAAATGATCCTCCCACCTCAGCCTCCTGAGTGGATGGGATGCAGGTATGAGCCACCACTTCAGGCCATGCATGACCTTCTTAGAAGGCCAGCAATCATTGGATCATATCGCACTTTAATCCAGGATAACCTCATCTTAACTTGGTCACAACTGCAAAGACCCTGTTTCTAAATAAGGTTAAATTCACAAGGGCCTGGCTTTAACAAATCTCTCTGGAGGACGCAATTCAAACCATACTACCCTACAAGCATTTTTTTTTAATACGTTTATTTTTCCCAAAATTGACTCTCTAGAATCATACTGGAAAGTTCAACGTAAACTATTGCACACCAATTTGCAGAGGGAAAAAATGCCTTCCCCTCAAAAAAAAAAAAAACTTTCAATGAATTAATTTCTTTTTTGGTTTTGACAGTTAGCTTGTAATTTCCATTATAGCCCGCATCTTGTTAACTACAGCATCGAATGGATTCATTGTCATAATTTGTACTTTCCAGAAGATACAGTTCTTTCCCATCAACGCTTTTCGCCTCTGTTCCGGGGTTTTCGTGCGTGTTTAATTAGAAGGGGTTTCTTTTCTGGGATCACTGAGCTGAAGCTAATGAGTAGGCTTCTTGGTCAATCCAGGTCAGTGTTGGGGGCGTTTGATGGGGAGGTGTGGGTGAGAACAGGATGTTCAAGGCATGAGTAAGATCCCAAAGAGGAAGTGTCCCTCAGCTGAGGGGGTGGGTGGGTGCAAAGAGGAGCTGTGGAGGAGAGAAGGAGCTCTATTGAAACAAAAGTTGGCCCGGTGCAGTGGTATAGTGGCTCACGCCTGTAATTCCCACGCTTTGGGAAGCCGATGTGGGAGGACTGCTTAAGGGCAGGAGTTTGAGACCAGCCTGGGCCACATAGAGAGACCCCATCACTACAAAAAACAAACAAACAACAACAAAACAAAACAACAACATAAAAAACCTGCCCTGGTGGCACGTGCTTTCGGTCCCAGCTACTTGGGAGGCACACATAGAGGAAGCTCAGAGTGTGTGTCTGGGCTGGAGACGGGATGTCCTCGGTGTCTGCTCAGATGGGAGGTGCACGATAGGTGAAGGGCCCTTGGGTAAAGACAGGAGGAAGTGTGGGGAGAAGCTAGTCCTAGTTGCAAGGCAGACACCTGGCTGGGGTATGTTTCCTCTCTCATGCCACTGCACTCCAGCCTGGGTGACAGAGTGAGACTCCATCACACACACACACACACACACACACACACACACACACACACACACACACACACACACACACACACAAGACAGGGTCTTGCTCTGTCGCCCAGGCTGGAGTACAGTGGCATGATCATAGCTTACTGCAGCCTCTGGGACTACAGGTGCATGCCACATTTTAAATTTTGTTAGAGTTGGGGTGCCACTAGGCTGCTCAGGCTGCAGACACTTTTAAATGAACTCATCTGATCCTGCAACAGCCTTGTGAAATGGGTCCTGTGAATTCCTCTTGGACAGGTGAGGAAACCGAAGCCCAGAGAGGTTAGGACACTGGCCCAAAGTCACACAACCTGCGAGCCGCTGGAACCAGAACCTAGGAGCCGTGTTTCTGCTTTCGTGCAGACAGATGCATTTTCCTTTAATACTACACTTTTGGGGTCGGGCACGGTGGCTCAAGCCTGTAATCCTAGCACTTTGGGAGGCCGAGACGGGCGGATCACGAGGTCAGGAGATCGAGACCATCCTGGCCAACATGGTGAAACCCTGTCTCTACTAAAAAAACAAAAATTAGCTGGGCGTGGCGGCATGCGCCTGTAATCCCAGCTACTTGGGAGGTTGAGGCAGGAGAATTGCTTGAACCCGGGAGGCGGAAGTTGCAGTGAGCTGAGATTGTGCCACTGCACTCCAGCCTGGGCAACAGAGCGAGACTCCGTCTCAAAAAAAAAAAAAAAAAAAAAAAACTACACTTTTCAGATACAGAAGGGCAGGATCAGGGAGGTGGAGCGACTTGCCCAAGGTCTGGCAGTGAGTTAGTGGCCCTCCAAGCCTGTGTGTCTGTGTGAGGCTACGGGCTCTAGTTGAGAACGGGCAAAAACAGCGGCCTTGAAGGAAGCCTGCCTGGTGTCTGTGTCAGTGAAGATGTGGGCTGGTGGGCTGGGTGGTGGAGGCCTGTGGCTAGAGATAGACCGGGGTGAGTCAAGAATGAACATTTAGAGTATGAACTAGAAATAAGACAGTGCTGGCCAGGCACGGTGGCTCACGCCTGTAATCTTAGTACTTTGGGAGGCCGAGGTGGGCAGATTGCCTGAGTTCAGAAGTTCGATACCAGCCCGGGCAGCATGGTGAAACCCCGTCTCTACTACTAAAATACAAAAAATTAGCTGGGCGTGGCGGCATGCGCCTGTAATCCCAGCTACTTGGGAGGTTGAGGCAGGAGAATTGCTTGAACCCGGGAGGCGGAAGTTGCAGTGAGCTGAGATTGTGCCACTGCACTCCAGCCTGGGCAACTGAGCGAGACTCCATCTCAGAAAAAATGAAAATAAATAAATAATAAAAGAAATAGCTGTAACCCTGCCCCCTTGTGGCATCCCCAGCCAGGTTGGACTTCCCCCATGTCTGCAACAGGCTGGGGCATCCTCCGGAAGTGAGTGGCGGGAGGGAGGCCAGGGCTGGGCCAGCAGAGTTGGGGGAGAGGATGGGGTTGCAGGGCTGGGGACACAGGAAGAGGCTGCAGGAAAAGAGGGGCAGTCTCCAAGCTCAGGGTCTTGGGACCTTTGAGGTTCCTGCCTTGTCCCCCTGCAACTCCGGAGGAGCAAGAGGCTTGGGGTTTCTCAGTTCTTGCCAGCCCAGGAGTCCCCTGGGGTGGCTCAGGGATTGGGGACTTCCCTGGAGGAAAGGACTATGGGGTGAGCATCTCAACTTTTGCATTTGACTCAGATCTTTGTCTCTTATTTTGTAAAACCGCAGTGTATGTGTGATATGTGTGCACTGACTACAAAAAAAAAAAGAAAAGAAAAGAAAAGAAAAAAGAAAAAAATAAACCTAGGCCAGGCACAGTGGCTCATGCCTGTAATCCCAGCACTTTGGGAGGCCAAGGCAGGCGGATCACCTGAGGTCAGGAGTTCGAGACTAGCCTGGCCAACATGACAAAACCACATCTGTACTAAAAATACAAAAATTAGCTGGGCATAGTGGCGAGTGCCTGTAATTCCTGCTACTCAGGAGGCCGAGGCAGGAGAATTGCTTGAACCTGGGAGGCGGAGCTTGCAGTGACCTGAGATCGCGCCACTGCACTCCAGCCTAGGCAACAGAGCAAGACTCAG
>NW_012115377.1:5747532-5748569 GCF_000951035.1 Colobus angolensis palliatus | reverse complement strand
CAGGATGGTCTCGATCTCCTGACCTCGTGATCCGCCCGTCTCGGCCTCCCAAAGTGCTGGGATTACAGGCTTGAGCCACCGCGCCCGGCTATGTCTGGTTTCTTTCGTGTAACACCAGGTTTGTGTGGTGCATCCACATTTTTGTAGGTTACACTTACTGTTCCTTGCCAATTTTTTGTTTGTTTGTTTTCAGACAGTCTCGCTCTGTCACCCAAGCTGGAGTACCTTCTCAGCTCACTGCAACCTCCACCTCCCACGTTCAAGTGATTCTCTTGCATCAGCCTCCCAAATAGATGGGACCACAGGACCGTGCCACCATGCCCAGCTAATTTTTGTGTTTTTTGTAGAAATGGGGTTTCACCGAGTTGGCCAGGCTGGTCTCGATCTCCTGACCTCAAGTGATCCTCCCGCCTTGGCCTCCCAAAGTGCTGGGATTACAGGCGTGAGACACGGCGTCCAGCCTGTTGCCATTTGGTGTAGCAAGGTTTCTCAACTGCTGTTGACATTTGGAGCTGAGTAATCTTTGTTCCCACACATTGTAGGTATTTAGCGGCATCCCAAGCCTCCACTCACAGCATGACAGTAACACTCCGCCCTCGGGTTCTGACAACTCAAAACATCATTAGACATTGCCAAATGTCCCCTGAGAAGCAATAAGATCACCACCCGGTGGAGAACCCTTGTCTTCCCTTTTGTGACTTACCAGTTTATTTACCAAAACTTTTTTAGGCATCTGGGTGGTTTCCAATTTCTGACTGTGGTAAGCAGAGGTGCTGCGAACATTCTGGCCGGTGTCTGGATGAATGCGACAATGTATATTCTTTAAGTTTATACCTAGGAGTAGAAATGCTGATTCATATTGTGTGGGTGTTTGTTCAGCTCCCTGGATATTGCCACAGTTTTCCAAAGCGGTTGTACCGTTTCACACTCTCTCCAGGAGCGTGGGAGTATAACTCGGTATTAACTTCTCACATGAGCTATTCATATAGACAAAGAATGCTACGGCATTTTGGGTTTCCTTTTTTTTTTTTTTTTTT
>NW_012115377.1:5741102-5744292 GCF_000951035.1 Colobus angolensis palliatus | reverse complement strand
GGTGCTGTTTCAATAAGAAATTAAAGTTGTACAATGTTAGTTTACTGTGATACTGTTTATATAAATTTGAAACATAATAGCACTCTCAGCTGCTTATGGATACAATTCTGCTTTTAAACAGATACAGATTAAGGAACTAATGGCCTTTTTTTTTTCCTGGGTACTTGTAGGTTTCAAATGTGTCTCCCTGCAGTGGCCAAAGAGAGCAGGTCACTATAGGTCAGTGGCCAGGGAAGTCCAGGGGTCAGAGTGGGATGTGACTGAATGATCAGTATAGCCAAGGGATCAGTGTGACTGAGGTAGCCAGAAAGACCATATAAAAGATAGACTTTTTATTTTTCTTTTGAGACAGGGTCCAACTCTGTTGCCCAGGCTGGAGTGTAGTGGCATGATCATAGCTCAGTGCAGCCTCAACTTCCCAGGTTCAAGTCAGCCTCCCACCTCAGCCTTCTGAGTAGCTGGGACTATAGATGTGCACCACCATGCCTGGCTAATTTTTCTTTTCTTCCTTTTTAGAGACAGGTTTCTGCTATGTTGCCCAGGCTGCAGGCTGGTCTTGAACTTCTGGGCTCCCAAAGTGTTGAGATTACCGTCGCGAACCTCCCAAAGTGTTGGGATTACAGGCATGAGCCATTGTGGCTGGTGGAAGGTAGATTTTCTTTTCTATTTTTTTTTTTTTGCCAGAGTTTCACTTTGTAGCCAAGGCTCGAGTGCTGTGGTGTGAGCTCAGCTCACTGCAAACTCCGCCTCCCAGGTTCAAGCGATTCTTTTGCCTCAGCCTCCTGAGTAGCTGGAATTACAGGCAGATGCCACCACACCTAGCTAATTTTTGAATTTTTAGTGGGGGGGGCGTTTCACCATGTTGGCCAGGCTGGTCTCGAACTCCTGACCTCAGGTGATCCTCTTGCCTCATCCTTCCGAAGGGCTGGGATTACAGGCTGAGCCACTGCCCAGGGCTGGAAGGTAGCCACCATTTGTCCTACGGCCCCATGAACAAGGTGTGCTCTACAAGAAAGAGTGCAGGTGGGATGCAGATTCTGGAAATCATATGTAGGATTTGCGACCTCGTGCATGGTTCTGAGTATCTGTAGCTTGCAGCAGGTCTAGACATGCCAACCCTTGATTCAGAGCACAAAAGTCGTCAGGGTCTTATGGGCCAGCTGAGGACAGCCAGGGGTCAGGCACCAGGATTTTCTTGTTTTGCATTAAATCATTTTTTTTTTGGCTGGAAACAGCAGCTTATACCTGTAATCCCAGCACTTTGGAAGGCCAAGGCAGGATTGCTTGAACCCAGGAGTTGGAGTCCAGCCTGGGCAATGTAGCAAGACACTATCTCTACAAAACATTTAAAAATCTGGCTGGGTGCTATGGCTCACGGCTGTAATGCCAGCACTTTGAGAAGCCAAGTCTGGCAGATCATGTAAGGTCAGGAGTTCAAGAGCAGCCCGTCCAATGTAGTGAAACCCCACCTCTACCAAGAATACAAAAATTACCTAGGTGTGGTGGCGCATGCCTGTAATACCAGCTACTTGGGAGGCTGAGGCATGAGAATCACATGAACCTGGGAGGCAGAGGTTGCAGTGAGCTGAGATCACACTAGTGCACTTCAACCTGGGTGATAGAGCAAGACTCTGTCAAAAAAAAAAAAGAAAAAGAAAAAGAAAAAGAAAGAAAGAAAGAAAGAAAGAAAGAAAGAAAGAAAGAAAGAAAGAAAGAAAGAAAGAAAAATAAAAAAAAGGCTGGATGGGGTGGCTCATGCCTGTAATCCCAGCACTTTGGAAGGCTGAGGAGGGCGGATCATGAGGTCAGGAGATTGAGACCATCCTGGCTAACACAGTGAAACCCCGTTTCTACTAAAAATACAAAAAATTAGCCGGGCATGGGGGCAGGCGCCTGTAGTCCCAGCTACTGGGGAGGCTGAGGCAGGAGAATGACATGAACCTAGGAGGTGGAGCTTGCAGTGAGCCGAGATCACATCACTGCACTCCAGCCTGGGCGACAGAGCCAGACAAAAAAAAAAAAAAGGCAAAAAACGCCATTATTTTTGCACCAACCTAATGTTATCTCTCATGTCACAGATGAGAAAACTGAGGCTTAGGGGGAATCTCTAAACTGTCTAGTGCCATGTAGTCAGAGACATAATTCATACCTGGACATCTCACTCCGGACGCTGTTCACGGCCCTGCTCCTCTTTGGTGGGTAAATACTCCGGCAAAGGCACGATTTTCTCCTAGTGTGAACTCAGGCTATTTTTAGCCTCATCCAGTCACAAGAGGCTCCTGACCTGCCTGAGAAAGGTCCCCTAAACCCCGTGCTCTGTGGCTTCCCCCACCCTTGTGATTTTGGTCCTCCGGGGCAAACTGTGGCAGCCTGGGCAGTGGCCAATGCTCCCAGACAGTAGCAGAAAGAAATCCAGAATTTTCCTGGGCAGAGGGAAGCCTCAGGACCCACAAAGCAGGAACCTGTGACTTGAGGGCAATTCCTGGAGCTCCCAACTCGCCTGAGACCTCCGTGTAATATGGCGTAGCCCACGCCCAGAATCCCACTCCCTGTGACCTGTACCTACTCTCATTTCTTTTTTCTTTCCTTTTTTTTTGAAACAGAATCTCACTCTGTCACGCAGGCTGGAGTGCAATGGCCTGATCTTGGCTCACTGCAACTTCTGCCTCCCAGGTTCAAGCAATTCTCGTGTCTCAGACTCCTGAGTAGCTGGTATTACAGGCACCTGCCACCACGCCTGGCTAATTTTTGTATTTTTGTAGAGCTAGAGTTTCTCCATGTTGGTCAGGCTAGTTTTGAACTCCTGGCCTCAACTGATCTGACTGCTTCAGCCTCCCAAAGGGCTGGGATTACAGGCTTGAACCACCGTGCCTGGCACTCCTCTCACTTCTATAGCCCCTTCATCTCTCTGATCCTTTTATCCTCATGACAGCTTTACCCAAGCCCCTGAACAGAAGCAGAAAATCCATTCATTTAGGCTGAGCGCAGTGGCTCACGCCTATACTCCCAGCACTTTGGGAGGCTGAGGCGGGCAGATCACCTGGGGTCAGGAGTTTAAGACCAGCCTGGCCAACATGATGAAAACCTGTCTTTACTAAAAATACAAACATTAGCTGGGCGTGGTGGTGCACACCTGTAATCCCAGCTACTTGGGAGGCTGAGGTAGGAGAATTGCTTGAACCTGGGAGGC
>NW_012115377.1:5739777-5741019 GCF_000951035.1 Colobus angolensis palliatus | reverse complement strand
TCCTGAGTATCTGGGACCACAGGTTTGTGCCACTGTGCCCAGCACGAGCTCATTTATTTTAATTAATGAGTTCCCATCGTCTGAAAGTACCACTGTTTATTTATTAATTAATCTCCCAAAGGATGTCTTGGTTGCTTCCAAGTTTTATGCAATTATGAATAACACTGCTATAAACATCCATGTGCAGGTTTTGTTTTGTTTTTGTTTTTTTGAGTCGGAGTCTCGCTGTGTCGCCCAGGCTGGACTGCAGTGGTGTGATCTCAGCTCGCTGCAACCTCCGCCTCACGAGTTCAAGCAATTCTCCTGCCTCAGCCTCCCGAGTAGCTGGAGCTACAGACGCCCGCCACCACACCCAGCTCATTTTTGTACATTTAGTAGAGATGGGATTTCGCTGTGTTGGCCAGGCTGGTCTTGAACTCCTTGCCTCAAGTGATCCGTCTGCCTTGGCCTCCCAATATCCTGCTTTTTTCTTTAAAAATAATATGAAAACATTTTCCATATTGTTAAAGAAAATCTAGGGCCTGGCGTGGTGGCTCACGCCTATGATTCCAGCACTTTGGGAGGCCGAGGTGGGCTGATTACCTGAGGTCGGGAGTTTGAGACCAGCCTGACCAACATGGAGAATTTTGTATCTACTAAAAATACAAAATTAGCCGGGCATGGTGGCACATGCCTGTAATCCCAGCTACTGGGGAGGCTGAGGCAGGAGAATAGCTTGAACCTGGGAGGCGGAGGTTGTAGTGAGCCGAGATCGTGCCATTTGCACTCCAGCCCAGGCAACAAGAGCTAAACTCCGTCTCAAAAAGAAGAGAAAATCTAGAAACATTTTTCATAACTGCATATTGGATCTTATCACATGGTTGTACACAGTGTACCGGATACCTCAGGCTTTGCACTAACTGAATATTAAAATAACAATAAGAGAATCATTGTTATATGTAAATATTTGCTGATTTCTCATATTTCTTTCTCATGGACTCCCAGCAGTGGAAATACTGGCTGAAAAAAGGCAAACACGTTATGATTCTTGGTACACGTTGCCAAGAACTCACCAGAAGCCTGAAATTTATGCTAAAAGCAGCAAACTGGCCAGGCGCAGTGGCTCATGCCTGTAATCCCAGCACTTTGGGAGGCCAAGGCGGGCGGATCACCTGAGGCCAGGAGTTTGAGACCATTCTGGCCAACATGGCAAAACCCCATCTTTACTAAAAATACAAAAATTAACTGGGCATGGTGGTTTGT
>NW_012115377.1:5729911-5732671 GCF_000951035.1 Colobus angolensis palliatus | reverse complement strand
AAACTGTGGGTAAGATCCTTTATTATAGTTTCCATGAGAAAGGCGCAGTGAGGCAGATGAAAGTTGCCACAGACTAATTTGAATAATTTCTCCAGGCTCTGGTGCATACGTGCTGTCCCTAATTGCGTGGCACCTGGCCCTAAAGCAGTCAGGTCAGGGCAACAGGCTTGAGTTGTCACAACTCTGCAAAAAAGGTGGTCGTGGGGTGTGAGGAACTGTGTGCTCTCGGACAAGCCAGTTGTTTGCAAACTCTCGAACAAAGTAGCTAACCCTGAAGAAATCGGCAAACCCTGGGAGAAGCTGTCTCTCCGGCATTAGCAAAGTCCAAGATGCCAAAACATCAGAAAACAGAGAAACTTCTGGCCTCAAGTGAACCTCACAGAAAGACCAGTCCCCTACTGTGGGGCCCCATCTCCCAAAGACCCCCCCAAACTAGGAAGCACTTCATTGTTTCTCTTCTCTGTAGGCTCTTCCACATGCTGTCATTTCTTTCTCTTTCTGTATTTTTATGTATTACTATTTGGATCAGGGCCTCACTCTGTGCCCAGGCTGGAGTGCAGTGGTGTAACTCAAGCGATCCTCCCACCTCAGCCGTCCGAGTGGCTGGGACTTACAGGTGTGTGCCACTAGTCCAGCCTTTTCCCTTGTTTTCCCTAGGGTCTGTTCCCCTGCCCTACCTGGCTCCTGTGTCCCCAGACAGCTGATCAAGCAGCAAGGGAAAGGGGTTTCCCCCGCACGTGTTACTAGGGCTAAGGAATAGAACCCAAGTTAGCCACCCACCTGCACATTTGACCTTGCCACAGGGTCTGACAGCTGCACCCTCCACAGACGCTTGGATCAGATCTCAGTTCTGTCACTCTGTGTTGCAATTTGCTGGAAAGCAAGCAAATCCTGTGCCCAGACGCATTGGCACACATCTGTGGTTGTATACCAGGTACCCAGGAAGCTGAGGTGGGAGGATTGCTTGAGCCCAGGAGTTCGAGACCAGCCTAGGCAACATAGTGAGGCCTTATCTCTACAAAAGATAACCTAAATTAGCCAGGTGTTGTGGCATGCACCTTTGGTGTTAGCTACTCAGGAGGCTGAGGTGGGAGGATGGCTTGAGCCCTAGAGGTCTAGACTTCAGTGAGTTGTGATCATGCCATTGTACTCCAGCCTGGGCAAAAGAGCAAGACCCGGTTGGACGCAGTGGCTCACACCTGTAATCCCAGCACTTTGGGAGGCCGAGGCAAGAGGATCACGAGGTCAGGAGATCGAGACCATCCTGGCTAACATGGTGAAACTCCGAATAGCCATTCTTTTATTCGTTTGCTTTCCTAATAAACTTGCTTTCACTTTATGGACTTGCCCTGAATTCTTTCTTGTGTGAGATCTAAGAACCCTGTCTTGGAATCTGAACTGGGAGCCCTTTCCTGCAACATCTTCACCATCCATCTCCAGAACTTTTTCCCTCAGGAAATCTGTACCTATTAAATAATAGTACTGGCCAGGCGCGGTGGTTCACACTTGGCGTGGTAATCCCAACACTTTGGGAGGCCGAGGCGGGTGGATCACGAGGTCAAGAGATGGAGACCATCCTGGCCAACATGGTGAAACCCTGTCTCTACTAAAAATACAAAAATTAGCCAGGCATGGTGGCGTGCACCTGTAGTCCCAGCTACTCGGGAGGCTGAGGCAGGAGAATCGCTTGAACCCGGGAGGTGGAGGTTTCAGCGAGCCAAGATCACAACATTGCACTCCAGCCTGGGTGACAGAGAGAAACTCCATCTCTAAATCAATCAATCAATCAGTCAATCAATCAATCACCTCTTTCACATGCCCCTAACACAGACCATGAAGGGGGTCAACTCACTGAACTAGAAGAAATTGATTAGGGTTACAGAAAATGTCATAGGTTGTATGTTCGTAGAGTCATATCTTCACACACACATATTCACTTTTCCATGCTTGTTATTCAGATAGCAGCTGTATTAAATTTATACCGTCCCAGCTACTGGCTTAGTAGCCAAGAATCTACATACAGTTGTAGTGCAACCACATGAGCAGAGATCACGCCACTGCACTCCAGCCTGGGCAACAGAGCGAGACTCCATCTGAAAAATGATAATAATAATAATAATAACAATAAATAATAAGATAAATGTATCAGAATTTTTCTGTGTTTCAAAACTGTCGGAACGATTCTAAAGAGCTAGCCAATTTTCATACGTTTCCTTTCAACACTTCCTTTTTATTTAAAAACAGGAAATTTTCTTTGTTCTAAAGTAACGTGATTTAACAAATAGGATTTACAAGATATAAGTTATATCAAAATTCAAGATTAATTTTTTTCTTTCAGGTCCCATATTTTTCAGAATTTGAGACCACATGTTAATCTACTGTATTTACATTTCAACTATATCAGATTAGCTTTTCCATGTAGGTAATTTTGTGTTTGTTCATTGAAATAAATACCTTGCCTATGTACATACTGCTGAGGACATTACTTAGGCTAACATTTTGTGTGTGTTTTTTTGTTCGTTTGTTTTTCTTGAAGCAGAGTTTCCCTCTTGTTGCCCAGGCTGAACTGCAGTTGTCGGCTAACTGCAACCTCTGCATCCCAGGTACAAGCAATTCTCCTGCCTCAGCCTCCCAAGTAGCTCGAATTACAGGCACGCACCACCACGTCTGGCTATTTTTTTGTGTGTTTAGTAGAGACAGGGTTTCACCATGTTGTTCAGGCTGGTTGCAAACTCCTGACTTCAGGTGATCCACCTGCCT
>NW_012115377.1:5726577-5729649 GCF_000951035.1 Colobus angolensis palliatus | reverse complement strand
AGAGACGGGGTTTCACCGTGTTAGCCAGGATGGTCTGGGCTAGTCTCGATCTCCTGACCTCGTGATCCGCCCGCCTCAGCCTCCCAAAGTGCTGGGATTAGAGGCGTGAGCCACCGCGCCCGGCCCCGGTGGTTCAGCTTTTATGTAGCAAAGTCGTGAGTTATTTTTCAGTTGCCACTGACCCCCAGGTGGAAGGTCATATAACCTGAGCATGTCCAGGTGAACCAAGCGCGTAACCATAGCCGGAACCTAAGTGCTCCCACTGAGGAGAGAGGAGTGGAGACTGAATTAAGAAGCGACACTGCATGACAGGACCTAGGATCCAATCAGAGAGAGCCCTGGCATCACTCCGTGGCCAGATCCAATCAGATCATGCCTCCCAACATCACCTCAGTGCAAGATCCAATCAGAACATGCCTCATTACCCTACTCTTATAAAAGCTGCCTCAGCCTGCAGCTCCCGGAGAAAGATTTGCGTGTTCACTCTTGTCTCCTTGCAGTCGACTTGAAATAAAGCTTTTATTTTCTCAAAAGCTGGTGCCATGTATTGGCCTTTATGTGCATCAAGCAGGGAGCACATTCATCGTATAGATAGCAAAAAGATTGTCCTTTCTCACTGAATGGCCTGTGCACTTTTGTCAAAGATCAATTGATTATATTTGTGTGGATTTATTTCTGGACTCTGTATTCTGTTCTGTTGATCTCTGTGTCTTCTTTTTGCCAATACTGTCTTGGTTATTGCAGATTTCCAGAACGTCTTGATACTGGATAGTGACAGTCCTCCGACTTGGTTCTTCTTTGATATTCCGTAGATTATTCTCTGTCTTTGCCTTTCTGTATCAATTTTAGGATCAGTTTGTCAATATCTACAACCTGGCAACATCTATTAAAATTAAAAATATAGGCCGGGCACGGTGGCTCACATCTGTAATCCCAGCACTTTGGAAGGCCAAGGCAGGCAGATCACGAGGTCAAGAGATCCTGGCCAACATGGTGAAACCCCGTCTCCACTAAAAATACAAAAAATTAGCCAGGCGTGGTGGTGGGAGCCTATAGTCCCAGCTATGCGGAAGGCTGAGGCAGGAGAATGGCATGAACCCAGAAGGAGGAGCTTGCAGTGAGCCAAGATCGCACCACTGCGCTCCAGCCTGGGCGACAGAGCGAGACTCCGTCTCAAAAAAAAAAAAAATATGTTCAATATGATTCCATATTTATGAAACAATGACCCCATCCTCTCTTTTTGGTCTATGTGTTTATGAACATCTACCTTTGTTTAATCAACAAAGAGAACAACCTGGTAGATTGTTAATGTGAAGAATGACCAAAGCAAGAGAAAATAAGAGAAAAAGAGAGGGTAGTTCCACCCCTGATGACTGCTGAAAAAAACAGTAACTCCTTTTTCTAAACCAGTGCTGTCCAGCAGAAATATAAACGCAAGGTCAGGCTCATGTCTGTAATCCCAGCACTTTGGGAGGGGGAGGCAGGACGATCGCTTGAGCCCAGGAGTTCGAGATCAGCTTGGCCAACATGATGAAACATTGTCTCTACAAAATATACAAAAGTTAGCCAGGTGTGGTGGTGTGCATTTGTAATTGACCCACTTGGGAGGCTGATGTGGGAGGATTGCTTGAGCCTGGGAGGTTGAGGCTGTAGTGAGCCGTGATCACACCACTACATTCCAGCCTGGGCAACAGAACAGGATCTTGCCTGATAAAAAATAAATAAAATAAAAACTAATGCAACCAACATAGACAATCTTAACTCTTTTAGAACCCACATTTTATTTTGTATTTATTTACTTATATATATTTTTGAGATGGAGTCTTATTCTGTTGCCCAGGCTGGAGTGCAGTGGTGCGATCTTGGCTCACTGTAACCTCTCCCTCCCAGTTTCAAGTGATTCTCCTGCCTCAGCCCCCCGAGTACCTGGGATTTCAGGTGCCTGCCACCACGCCCAGCTAATTTTTTTTTTTGTATTTTTGGTAGAGACAGGGTTTCACCGTGTTGGCCAGGCTGGTCTCGAACTCCTAACCTCATGATCCACCCGCCTGGGCCTCCCAAAGTGCTGGGATTACAGGCATGAGCCACCGAGTGGCCTAGAACCCACATTTTAAAAAGTAAAAAGAAACAGATGAAATTGTAATAATGTAATTTATTTAGTCCAGTGTACCCAAAATATCAACATTTCACCCCGTCATTGCTATTTTAGGCATCTTACATTCCTTTTCTTTTATGAAGTGCTTGCGATTCCGTGTGGATTTCACACTTACGTCTCCATAGAACTGGTTCAAATGCTCAAAAGCTCCCTGTGACCAGTGGCCACCTAACAATCTATGGGAAGACTTGAGTGCCCCCTAGTGACAGATTTGATTAACTCCCTCTTGGCAATTAGGTCCTCAAACAAATCAGATAGTGTGGCTCCCTGCCTAGAACCCACCATGGCTCCCTGCTGCCGCCAGGTCACGTCCACCCTCCTAGCTTTCAAGACTCCTTTCAATCTGAGTCCTGCTCATCTCTCCACAAGCAACTTCCACACCTTCCTTCCGGTCATATCAGATTTGCTCACCATTCATTAATTTACTGATCCATTCATTCAGCATTTATTGAGTGCCAATGAATGCCCTGGCACATGTGCGTTTTCTGAAGATCAGTAATGTTCAGGTTTCTGGATCTCACAATTTGCACTTAACCAGCTTTATTTTTGAGTGTCAGTCTTCTTGTCTGACTTAACTAATGGCACCCTTAAGGTTTCAGAGGGCAGGGCAGAAAACTGCAAGAGTACACTTTGCCCGTAGGAATGGGACCAGAGGGAGAGAGGCTGGGCAGGCACTGGGACCCCAGATAAATGGGTGCAGATGGCAGAGCTGGCAGTGGGTGCCAGAGTCCTCCCTTCTCCCAGCAGGACTAATCCTAATCCAGTTGAAGTCTGACCTCAAAGCCCACCACGGTGTCTCAAAGTGCTGGGATTACAGGCATGAGCCACTGCACCCTGGCCTTTCTTTCTTTCTTTCTTTCTTTCTTTCTTTCTTTCTTTCTTTCTTTCTTTCTTTCTTTCTTTCTTTCTTTCTTTCT
>NW_012115377.1:5723149-5724641 GCF_000951035.1 Colobus angolensis palliatus | reverse complement strand
CTCTGTCTCCCAGTCTGGAGTACAGTGACGTGATCTCGGCTCACTGCAGCCTCTGCAGTGACATCTGGGGCTCCCAGACATCTGGGGTTCAAGTATTCTTCTCACCTCAGCCGCCTGAGTAGCTGGGACTACAGACTCATGCCACCATGCCTGGTTAATCTTTGTATTGTTTGTAGAGACAGAGTTTGCCATGTTGCCCCAGCTGGTCTCTAACTCTTGGCCTCCCAAAGTGCTAGGATTACATGTGTGAGCCCCTGCTCCCAGCTCGACATGGAAATATTGTCAAGATGTATTAAGAAGTAAAAAGAGGCTGGGCGTGGTGGCTCACTGGTTCATGCCTGTAATCCCAGCACTTTGGGAGGCCGAGGCAGGCGGATCATTAGGTCAGGAGACAGAGACCATCCTGGTCAACATGGTGAAACCCCATTTCGGCCGGGCGCGGTGGTTCATGCCTGTAATCCCAGCACTTTGGGAGGCCGAGGCAGGCGGATCATTAGGTCAGGAGATCGAGACCATCCTGGTCAACAACACAGTGAAACCCCGTCTCTACTGAAAATACAAAAAATTGGCCGGGCATGGTGGCAGGCGCCTGTAGTCCCAGCTACTTGGGAGGCTGAGGCAGGAGAATCGCTTGAACCCAGGAGGCAGAGGTTGCAGTGCGCCAAGATTGCACTACTGCATTCCAACCTGAGTGACAAAGCGAGACTCTGCCTCAAAAAAAAAAAAAAGAAGTGAAAAGAGGGCCAGCATGGTGGCTCACGCCTGTAATCCCAGCACTGTGGGAGACCGAGGCAGGCAGATTGTTAGAGGCCAGGAATTTGAGACCAGCCTGGGCAACACAGCAAGATCCCATCTGTACAAAAAATTTTAAAACCTGGCCAGGTGTAGTGGCATGCACTTGTATTCCCAGCTACTCCAGAGGCTGAGGCAGGTGGATTGCCTGAGCTCAGGAGGTTGAGGCTGCAGTGAGCTGTGATCATGCCACTGCACTCCAGCCGGGGTGACAGAGCAAGACCCTGTCTGAAAAAACAAACAAACAAGCAAAAAATAAAGGGAAGGAAACACTGACACATAGTATGAGCCTCAGAAATAATGCTAAGCGAAAGAAATCAGATTAAGAGGCTATGTAGGCTGGGCGCGGTGGATCACACCTGTAATCCCAGCTACTGGGGAGGCTGAGGGAGGAGAATCGCTTGAACCTGGGAGGGGGAGGTTGCAGGGAGGTGGAAGGTTTCAGTGAGCTGAGATCACGTCACTGCACTCCAGTCTGGGTGACAGAGGGAAACTCTGTCACAAAAAATAAAAATAAAAAAAAAGGGCCACCTAGTGTGTGATTCTATTTACATGAAATATCTAGGCCAGGCTCTGTGGCTCACGCCTGTAGTCTCAGCACTTTGGGAGGCTGAGGAGACCTGAGGTCAGGAGTTTGAGACCAGCCTGGCCAACATGGTGAAACCCCGTCTCTACTAAAAATACAAAAAATTAGCCAGAT
>NW_012115377.1:5715464-5722351 GCF_000951035.1 Colobus angolensis palliatus | reverse complement strand
GACCTGAGGGCAGGAGTTTGAGACCAGCCTGGCCAACATGGTGAAACCCCGTCTCTACTAAAAATACAAAAAATTAGCCAGATGTGGTGGTGGCAGGTGCCTGTAATCCCAGCTACTCAGGAGGCTGAGGCAGGAGAATTGCTTAAACTTGGGAGGTGGAGGTTGCAATGAGCCGAGATTGTACTACTGCAGTCCAGCCTGGGTGACAGAGTGAGACTCCATCTGAAGGGGGAAAAAAGAAAAAGAAAGAAAGAGAAAGAGGCCAGGCGAGATGTCTCATGCCTGTAATCTCGGCACTTTGGGAGGATGAGTTGGGAGAGTCACTTGATCCCAGAGTTTGAGACCAGCCTGGGCAACATAGTGAGACCCTATCTCGGAAAAAAGAAAAAAAAATTACAAATTAGACACGTGGTACGTGCCTGTAGTCCTAGCTACTCTGGAGGCTGAGGTGGGAGGATTCTTAAGCCCAGGAATTTGAGGTTGCAGTGAGCTGTGATCTTTGCCACTGCACTTCAGCCTGGGTGACAGAGGGAGACCCTGTTTTTTTTTTGTTTGTGTTTTGTTTTGTTTTGTTTTTTTGAGACGGAGTCTTGCTCTGTCGCCCAGGTTGGAGTGCAGTGGCTGGATCTCAGCTCACTGCAAGCTCCGCCTCCCGGGTTTACGCCCTTCTCCTGCCTCAGCCTCCTGAGTAGCTGGGACTACAGGCACCCGCCACCTCGCCCGGCTAGTTTTTTGTATTTTTTAGTAGAGACGGGGTTTCACTGTGTTAGCCAGGATGGTCTCGATCTCCTGACTTCGTGATCCACCCGTCTCAGCCTCCCAAAGTGCTGGGATTACGGGCTTGAGCCACCGTTCCTGGTCTTTTTTTTTTTTTTTTTTTTTTTAATTATTTTTACAAAGAGGAAAAAGGGCAAATACAGAACAATGTATAAAGGTGCAAACATGTGTGTTTACTAGAAAGAGAAATAATATATTGTATATGGACCCTAGACAGGTCCCCTGCCTAGAACATCAAGGCAATGGGGGAGGGGTGTGGCTGGGGGCCCAAGGCCATGGGGAAGGCTTCCAGCTTTGTGGCCTGGGTTCAGATTTGCCTGTATGTATCCTTTCCTGGTGGTGGGGTCCCAGTGGCGATCTGGTGGCTCTGTGCCTCAGTTTCCTCATCTGTGTAATGGGATGATAGCAGAGTCTGTCTTGGGGGTCTCTTAGGAGGATCCAGTCTGATCTCTTCCTCAGAGCTTTCCTGGGTCCTCCGTGGCCTCCCTCCTCCCTCCAAGCCTCATTCCTGGGCGTGTGGCCAAACTCCTGGTGTTGTACGCAATGCTCCGACTCCCAGCTGCTTCCTGTGCTTACACAAAGAGGGCTCTGTCCCCAAGCCACCCTGGCCTAGGCTGGCCCAGTGCACTCCACACACTGCAGGCATCTCCCCATCCCTCCTCCCATCTCCTTGTCCCCAGCCCTGACCCTGTGCTCCTAGGCACACCCTGCACACTCCTGTCTCCACGCTAACAAACATGTGGGGTCTGCTGGCCCTGCACACAGTCAAGTCCCGCCTATGAGGGGGGAGGCTCCATGGCTGCTCAGAAAGTCAGACGGAGGGTGGGGCTGCAGTGACTCACAGTGACCTTAACGGGATGACAGTGGCAGCAACGGAGGGGGGACAGCTCTGGGGGACATTAATAGTGTGACAATGTGACAGCAACAGGTGACAATGTCACAGGAACTGGGAATGATGGGGAGGCAACAGATGACAGCGACAGGTGACACTGCAATTTTAAAACCCACTAGGGGCCAGGTGCAGTGGCCGCGTGTAATCCTAGCACTTTGAGAGGCCGAGATGGGCAGGTCACGAGGTCAGGAATTCAAGACCAGCCTGATCAACATGGTGAAACCCCGTCTCTACTAAAAATACAAAAAGAAAAAAAAAAAAAAGAATTAGCTGGGTGTGGTGGTGCACGCCTGTAATCCCAGCTACTTAGGAGGCTGAAGCAGGAGAATTGCTTGAACCCAGGAGGAGGAGGTTGCAGCGAGCCAAGATCCTGCCACTACACTCCAGCCTGGGTGATAGAGCAAGACTCCATCTCGGGGCGGCAGCGGTGGGTGGCTGGGGACAAAAAACAAACAAAAAAAGAACACCCACTAGGGGCTGGGCATGGTGGCTCACACCTGTAATCCCCACAGTTTGGGACTGAGGCAGGTGGATCACCTGTGGTCAGGAGTTCGAGACCAGCCTGGCCAACATGGTAAAACCCTGTCTCTACTAAAAATACGAAATTACAAAATTAGCCAGGCGTGGGTGGTGGGCATCTTTAATCTCAGCTACTCAGGAGGCTGAAGCAGGAGAATCACTTGAACTGGGAGGCGGAGGTTGCAGTGAGCCGAGATGGCATCACTGCACTCCAGCCTGGATGACAGAGCAAGACTCCGTCTCAAAAAATAAAAAATAAAATAAAAAAAAATTAGATGGTGATGCGTGCCTGTAGTCCCAGCTACTTGGGAGGCTGAGGCAGGAGAATGGCTTGAACCCGGAAGGTGGAGGTTGCAGTGAGCCGAGATTGCGCCATTGCACTCCAGCCTGAGCTACAGAGCAAGACTCCGTCTAACAAAACAAACAAACAAACAAAAAACTTTAAAACACCAGATCCCCATTGGAGCCCCTGTCACTCAAAGTGTCTCCTGTCACCTTCACACCTTCACGTTTCTGCTGGGACATAGTCCCCGGCTCATGGTCATACCATCACCCAGAGTGTCAGGCGGTGGACACTGGGCGGCATCTATTGGAGCCCCCATGGACCTCATTTTGCTGAGGGATCTCATTTTGCCAGCATCTCGGATCATTGAGCAACATCAGGGCTTGAGGTGCCAGGTGGTAATGAATGGTGTCTTCCTGGGGCTTGATCCACGTGTGATGTGGGTGAACGTGGCTGGCTGTGGCACTGCCAAGCTTGGTCACTCTTTCTGCTGAGCCTGGTTGGTGCTGATGACAGTAGATTGTGATGTTAAGAACCCTGGCACTCCAGATGATGGTATGACCATGAGCCGGGGACTATCTCACAGCAGAAAGGTGCAGCTGTGAAGGTGACAGGAGACAGGCATGTCCCAGGTAGCGAAGCAACCAGAAAAGAGCAGGGTGTCACATGGACAGGTGACAATGAGACAGGGTTATAGGGACAAGTGACTGTAGAATAGGAACGTGGTGATGATGATGATATACGTATATATTTAGAGACAGGTTCACAATCTGTCATCCAGAATGGAGTCCAGAGGCAACACCATAGCTCACTGCAGCCTCAAACTCCTGGGTTCAAGCCCTCATCCCACCTGAGGCTCCCAAGTAGCTGGGACTACAGGTACATGCCACCATGCCCAGCTAATTTTTCTATTTTTCTGTAGAGATGGGGTCTTGCTATGTTGCCCAGGCTTGCCTTGAACTCCTGGCCTCAAAGGATCCTCCGCTTTGGCCTTCCAAAGTGTTGACATTACAGGTGTGAGCCACAGTGCCTGGCTGATGATGCAATTTTGATGGAAAGACCATGTGTGTGCTTTGTACAGTCCTCGGTGGGTGGACCGTGATACGGCGTAGGATTTAAAGCCTAAACGTCCCTTCTTTTTTTTGAGATGGAGTCTCTCTCTGTCGCCCAGGCTGGAGTGCAGAGGCATGATCTTGGCTCATTGCAGCCTCTGCCTCCTGGGTTCAAGCGATTCTCCTGCTTCAGCCTCCCAAGTAGCTGGGACTACAGGTGCGTGCCACCACGCCTGGCTATTTAAAAAATATTTTTAGTAAAGACAGGATTTCACATGTTAGCCACTTGAGACCTCGTGATCTGCTCAACTTGGCCTCCCAAAGTGTTGGGATTACAGGTGTGAGCCACCGTGCCCAGCCTAAATGTCCCTTCTTAACAGTGTGATGTAATGAGGGCACAGTGGGGGGTGACACTGTGATACCACATCAGTAACTGGCAATAACAGACCAGGGTGGCATCATGAGAAGTCTGAAACCACAGCACGTGGTGTGGACAGTAGCTTGGGTGGGGGGCTGTGAACAACCAGCCACTGCCCACGCTCTGCTGTCATTGAGAACTTCCGGGTGCTGGGACTTCCAACAGCTCCACATCTTGGTCTTGCCACACCCTCTGGCTTCCTTCTCCCCCGGCTTCTAGAGAGCAGGTAGGGAGACTTCTAGGGCTGAGTCACTGCCTGGCCCACAATTCTTCCAGGAAAGCCCTGCTCCAGACTTAGCCATGGCAACAGTGGCCGTGCAATGTCCCTGGGATGGGACGATCTCTCCCCACCTTTTGCACCTATACTGGGCTGCTTCTAGGGCACCCAGTGCTTGTCCCCGTGCCCATGAAGATACATTTGTTGCAGAACAATTCTGAGTGGACCTTGGCAGAGGAGCCTGGAAAGAGGTGTCCAAAGTGTCCGGGGAAACTGGTTTGTCCACAATAGTCCCTGGGCACAGCCCCTAACAGGAACCCCACCTTCCTGTCTCTGCTGGGCCACCTCGATCCTGGGCTTCCCTCCCCAGTCCACCCTCCCCATGCCCCAGCACCCCACCTGACCCTTCTCACAGGGTCCACGGACCCCTCCCTCGGCCAGGATGACTGGATCTTGTCCCTGAAGTTGGCGTCTGTCCCATGCTCCCCGAGCCTAGCCCTGGGACCTTCAATGCTCCCCAGACACAGTCTAAGACCTGGAAGTGGAGCGTTGGGAGAACCTCCCCTTTCTGTGAGTCCCCCCACTGCGTCTCCCCTCAGAGGCGGTGGGGAGCCTGCTGAGGGCTCCTGGGTGCTTCTACCCTCTTCTTATGTTTCCTGCTTTCCTCTTGCTCCCTCCCCTTCTTCTCTCCCCTAAAGTTCCAACCTCACTCCATCCAGGCATGTTTGTTCTAAGTTCTCTCCATCTCCAGGCCTTTGCCTGTTCTGCTTCCTACAGCAAACTCCTATGCAACTGTCAAAACCTAGTTCAAAAATCCCCTCCCAGGCCGGACACGGCAGCTCACGCCTGTAATCCCAGCACTTTGGGAGGCCGAGGCGGGCGGATCACGAGATCAGGAGTTCGAGATCAGCCTGGCCAACATGGTGAATCCCCATCTCTACTAAACACACAAAAAATTAGCCAGGCCTGGTGGCACGAGCCTGTAATCCCAGCTACTTGGAAGGCTGAAGCAGGAGAATTGCTTGAACCCAGGAGGTAGAGGTTGTGGTGAGCCAAGATCGCGCCATTGCACTCCAGCCTGGGTGACAGGGTGAGACTTTGTCTCAAAAAACAAAACAAAAAACAGGCCGGGCGCAGTGACTCACACGTGTAATCCCAGCACTTTGGGAGGCCAAGGCGGGCGGATCAAGAGGTTAGGATATCAAGACCATCCCGGCTAACACGATGAAACCCAGTCTCTACTAAAAATACAGAAACACAATTAGCCGGGCGTGGTGGCAAGCGCCTGTAGTCCCAGCTACTCGGGAGGCTGAGGCAGGAGAATGGCCTGAACCCGGGAGGCGGAGCTTGCAGTTAGCTGAGACCGCGCTACTGCACTCCAGCCAGCACTCCAGCCGGGGCGACAGAGCGAGACTCCGTCTCAAAACAAAACAAAAACAAAATCCTTTCCCTCCCTGCAAATTGTGAGTTTACCCTATTGAACTCCCAAAGCTGACTGTGCTGAATATACTCCCACCAGAGCACTTCTGGAATGGAGCCAGGATCTCCATTTTTTGGAGATAGAGTCTTGCTCTGTTGCCCAGGCTGGAGTACAGTGGTGTGATCACAGCTCACCGCAGCCCCAACCTCCTAGGTTGAAGCAATTCTCTTGCCTCAGCCTCCTGAGTAGCTGGGACTACAGATGCATGTCACCAGGCCTGGCTAATTCTTTTTAATTTTTTTTTTTTTTTTTTTTTAGAGATGGGATCTCACTATGCTACCCAGGTTAGTCTCGAACTCCTGGTTTCAGGTTTCATTGGGCTTACTTATTTATTACATTCCAGAAGTACTGTGGTGGGGGGATAGTCAGCACAATTAACTTTGGGAATTCAATAGAATAAACTCACAATTTGCGGATAGGGAGGGAATTTTTGAACTGGTCTTTGACAGATGCATAGGAGTTTGCTGGATGGAGTAGCAGCTTCAGGCCCAACACACAGCTTCTGAGAGATCCCCATGTTAAAAGTCTATTCTCAAAGGTAGGAAGGTGGTGGAAAAGCCTAGAAATTTTTGTTTGGAGTACTGACAACAGATAGGGAGCCGAAATTCTTGTCTGGTCCCTTTGGTAGGTGGAGAAACAGGTTCAAAGAGATTTGAAAGTTTACACCGTTTAAATTGTTAACTTCTTCATTTTGCGAACCAGATGAAAAACCTAGGCCCTTCTCCCTGGGAAATACATCTTTGCCCAATGTTTTGTCAACATATTTAGGGGCCTCTGATCTCAGCCTAGGTAACAATCCAGGCTCCAAGAGCCAGGTGAGTTTCCAACCATTCTCCTTGCTCAAGGGAGGGGGCGGCAGCTTGGGAGGCCGTGGGAGGGCCGCCCAGGTGAGTCCTGGGATCTCTCTGCCCAGGTTGTCGTCCAGGCCCCCCACAAATCAGAGCCCTACCTCCATCTCAATCACGATCCGAAAACGCGGCCCCCTCAGCCTCAACTAGGTGCCCCCAGCCCAGAGCCCCTCGTCCGCCCTCCCATCCCTCCAGCCCATCGGAGTTTTTCACTTGGAGCCCCAGGCCCTTCCCCGAGCCGCAGCCTCTCTCCCCGCCCCGGATCGCAGCCCCCCGTCCCCGCCCCGGGAGCTACGAGGTGCAAACGCGCCCTCCTCCAACTCCTCCCGCCCCCAACTCCCCTCGAGTGGCAGCTCTGGGCTGAGAACGCGGCGGGGTCGGCCTCTCGGCTTCGCGTTCCC
>NW_012115377.1:5701125-5714949 GCF_000951035.1 Colobus angolensis palliatus | reverse complement strand
TCACGCCCCGCGGGCTCCCGGGGCGCCCTCTCCCCGTCGGCGGAGCTTGGGATCCCTCGCTCCTTGGCCCTCAGCCTCCACACCCCGCGCTGGGCGCGCCTTCTCTGCTCATTCATTCCACAGACTCCAGGGTGTGGCTCGCAGAAGCAGCGGTGTGTAGGGGGGACCGAGGCAAATCAAGCCAGAGACTCCCCACCCCACCTAACTCCCCCACCCCACCCGAGGCAGGAGGCTGGGGCGGAGGGAGTGGGGGAGGAGGGTTTGCAGGCCCCGAGGCTGCTTCGAGTCCACAGATCCTCAGAGTGCGGACTGACCCGGACAACAGAGAAGCAAAAAGAGGGCGCCCCTCCCCAGCCAGCCAGCCCTCCAACGTTGACAGGGGCCTCTCCCTTCTCCGGGGCCTTTGGACAACCCGGTTGGCCCAGAGAGGGGCGTGGCCAAGGCCACACAGCGGGCCCCCTCGCCCATTCTCCACCTAGGCCCAGTTTCTTTCCTCGCTAGAACCTGCATGGAACAGGAAGGCCACTTGGTCTGGCTTCTTACCCTCAAGTATTTTGCCTCCACCCTCCAAAGAGTCATCTCCTGTCCCCGTCTTCTTCCTCCCGTCCTTCATGACCCAGGAAAGACCCAGTCACGGGGGGCAGGAGCGAGTTCCGTTCCTGATCTTCTCACCCTCCTTCTCCTCTTCCTGGGCTTAAGCTCAGGCTTAACTCCTCACACATGGTGTGATGGCCTTAGTTTGCTCATCTGTGAAATGGGCACAGAAGTGGTTCCTTCCCTGCTGGGCACAGGGGTACTCTCTGCATTGGGAAGTTCCTGCCCCTGCCTGGGCCCCCTGCCCGGAATGAGGGACAGTGGTGTGGTTGCCCGAGGCAGCCCTGAGGCCCACAGGGAACCCAGGGAGGCATCCAGCCCTGACAGTCAGAGGAGGCTTCCTGGAGGAGGTGTGATGTTAGAGAAGGGTCTTGGGGCTGAGGGTGCACAGCTGAGGCAAGACGGGCGTGGGACATGGAGGGGAGGGGACACAGGGCCAGGTGGGGCCAGATGTTGCAGGAGTGGGGGTATCTGTGTCACCGAGTGACAGCGGGGTGGTTGCCTCCCACGACTTACTGCCTTTCTCACACCTTGGACGCTCTCCTGGCTCCACCTTCCCAGCCAGAACTTTAGGAATCTCCTTAATGCCCCCCACCTCCCATGACATCAGCCTCCCATTCCTCTCCTCTCTCTCCCATCTGGACAGCCCCCAGCCTCCTGACACCCTGTTTCTGCTGGGGACCCTGCTTCCCTTCCCCTCTCCACCTAACATGCATTTGACTTTGCTCCTCCCATTCAAAGCTTTTCAAGGGCTCTTCATTGTCCTTGACAAACGAGCAAAAGCTCCATGACACGGCTACGCCCACTCCTGCAATGCCTGGCCCCACCTGGCCCCACCTGGCCCTCTCTCCCCTCCCCTCTATGTCTTGCCTTGGCTGTGCACCTTCAGCCCCAAGACCCTTCTTTAACATCACACCTCCTCCAGGAAGCCTTCTCTGACTGTTCACTGCTTCCCCGTTGGGGCCGGATGCCTCCTTGGGCTCCCAGAGGCCCCAGGGCTGCCCCATTTGGCAACCACCCTGCCCTCCTCGTTGTATTGGGTCTCCCATGGCCAGGGTGAGGGGCTCTTCTAGGGCTGACTCTGCTTCCTCTCCGCAGCCTCCAGGGGACACGCTATGACTCTGGAGGGTCTGTGTTTGGCAAGGGGCCCTCTGGCCCGGCTCCTGCTGGCCTGGTCGGCCCTGTTGTGCATGGCAGGTGGCCAAGGCCGCTGGGATGGGGCCTTGGAGGCTGCAGGTCCCGGACGTGTGCGGAGGCGGGGCAGCCCAGGCATCTTGCAGGGGTGCGTGGTACCTGGGATGCTGGGAGATCCCTTCGATGTGGATCGGGCTGTCGTGGGGCCAGCGGAATGCCCGGGGGATGTCTACCCGGGCAGGGACTCACCAGAGCCATCTCGCTGTCCCTGAAGGCCGAACGTGTGCGGCTCCCGGTTCCACGCTTACTGCTGTCCGGGCTGGAGGACATTCCCTGGCAGGAGCCAGTGTGTCGTACGTGAGTGCTGCTGCCTTCTGGAGGTGGGGGGCACAGGACAGGGACACTCTTACCTGCCTGCAGGTCCAGCTCTGTTTACACAGGGACTTAGCCAGGGGCCTCTGGCTGAACCACAGGAATGGCCCTTGCATCTGTCCTCAGGGTTCCAGGCCAACCTGCCATGTTCATTTCCTTTGCCCTACAACCTCTTTGTGTCTGTCTGTCTCTCTGGTTCCCTTTCTTTGTCTCTGCCTCTCTCTGTTCATCTCTGCTCGTGTCTCTCTCTGTTGGTTTCTTTTCTTTATTATTATTTTTTTTAGAGATGGGGGTCTCTGTGTTGCTCAGGCTGGTCTCAAACTCTGGCCTCAAGCTATCCTCCCATCTCAGCCTCCCAAAGTGCTAGGATTCCAGGTGTGAGCCACTGCACCTGGTCTCTCTCTGTTGGTTACTGTCTATCTATCTGATTCTCTCTCTCTCTCTCTGAGTCTCTTTCTGTCTGTCTCTCTCTGGCCTCACCCTCTCTTTCTGTCTCTGGAATCTGACTCCACTTCCCAGGAGACACCCAACCACAGTATCCATAACCCCAGCACCTCCGGCTCTGTCCTCACAGCTCGGCAGCTCTGGCCCAAAGAAAGTTCTCTCCCGATGGCCGTGGCAGAATCACCAACCCACAGCCTGGGTCGTACCACCTGCCCAGCCCAGCCTGAGAGTGGGGGGATGTCCCATGAAAAGAGGGGTGGGTGTGCTATGAGCAGAGCTAGGGATGCAGATGACCAGCAGCGTTCACCGAGGTATTCTGGCCAGCCCGGACACTGATGGAGCAGGCATGGCCCAGGCTCGGTCCTGGTCTTGACTGCCACCTGCTGCACCCATCCAGCCATCTGTAGGCACGCCTGCGGTGAGGGCTTCTGCTCACAGCCCAACCTGTGCACCTGTGTGGATGGGACGCTGGCTCCCAGCTGCGGGGTGAGCCGAGGTGAGTGGGAAGTGGCCTCTTGGGGGAGGGAGAAGGTCACAGGGTTCCGGTTACCACCAGGAGCCCAGGAAGGACAGTAGTGGGGCTGAGCATGCCTAGTCCGGCAGCCTTCCTGGGAGGACATCTCGGGGCCTGTCTCCACCTTACTATGCATCCCACCTTCCTGTCCCCAGGGTCAGGGTGCAGTGTGAGCTGTATGAATGGGGGCACCTGCCGGGGGGCATCCTGTCTGTGTCAGAAGGGCTACACAGGCACCGTGTGTGGGCAGCGTGAGTATCCCTGTGGGACTCCCCTCCTTGCACACTTGGGACTGCGATCCCAGAGCATTGGTCTCTGCTGCCAGCTGCCCACTGCCCAGGGGGTCCTTATTCCTGGCCTGGAGATTGCAGGGGACATTTATTGTCACAGTCTTTTTTTTTCTTCTTCTTCTTTTTTTTTTTTTGATACAGAGTCTCGCTCTGTTGCCCAGGCTGGTGTGCAGTGGCACCACCTCAGCTCACTTCAACCTTTGCCTCCCAGGTTCGAGCAATTCTCCTGTGTCAGCCTCCCGAGTAGCTGGGATTACAAGCACTCACCACCATGTCAGGCTAATTTTTGTATTTTTAGTAGAGACAGGGTTTGACTATATTGGACAGGCTGGTCTTGAACCCCTTACCTCAGGTGATCCACCTGCCTTGGCCCCCCTAAGTGCTCAGATTACAGGCGTGAGCCACTGAGCGCGGCCTCAGTCTTATCATTCAACCTGGGCCAGATCCTGGGGATTCCTGGGTGAAGAGGGGTTTACTGTGAACCCCAGCTCTCTCTGCTGCCGGGGGACCTCCGGCCACCACCCTTTCTCCCTCCACAGCCATCTGTGACCGCGGCTGCCACAATGGGGGTCGCTGCATTGGGCCCAACCGCTGCGCCTGTGTGTACGGCTTCATGGGACCTCAGTGTGAGAGAGGTACCAAGCACGCGGGGGTGGGAGGCAGACAGGGGACTTGATGAAGGAAAGGGGGTTTCCTGGAAACCCCTCAGACATGGCCAGGCCTTGAGAGGCCTCAGCTGCCCTCCTTCTTGCAGTTGGGGCAGTCTGAGGACATTTCTTTCATTTGCTCATCTGTTCTCCAAAACATCTGCTATTCACTGGCTCTGAGCGATGGCCTGTATTGGAGTCTGGTAGGAAAGAGAGAGGATGTGCCGGTTTGAGGTGTAGGGAGAAGAAACTGCAAGCAGAAGATTCTTATCTGGGGGTTTCAAGGCTAAGACAAGGGTTGGGGCAGCCTTGGAGCACATGAAGGACAGAGAAACCATCTGCTCCATGGAAGGGAGTCAGGGAGGGCTTCCTGGAGGAGGGGACCCCTCAGCTGGATCTAGTAGGGTGGATTGGACCTCATGAGATGGGCAAACCCCCTCTTTATTGCACTCTAATTCTTTTTTTTTTCTTTTCTTCTTTTTTTTTTTTGAAATAAAGTTTTGCTATGCCACCCAGGCTGGAGTACAGTGGCACAATCTCGGCTCACTGCAACCTCCGCCTCCCAGGTTCAAGCCGTTCTCCTGCCTCAGCCTCCCGAGCAGCTGGGATAACAGGCATACATCCCCACGCTCAGCTAATTTTCGTAATTTTAGTAGAGACGAGGTTTTGCCATGTTGGCCAGGCTGGCCTCGAACTCCTGGCCTCAAGTGATCTGCCTGTCTTGGCCTCCCAAAATGCTGGGATTACAGGAATGAGCCACCACAGCCAGTCACCCTAACTCTTAAAAATGATCCCATTTTTAAGAGGGCTAAAATGGATGGGGTCCCCTGCTGAGAGGTTGTTACCAAAATTAAGAGGGTGGATGTACCAGGAGTTTGAGACCAGCCTGGGCAACGTAGTGAGACCCCCCTCTCTACAAAAAGTAAAAAATTAGCCTAGCGTGGTAGTGCATATCTGCAGTCTCAGGCTGAAGTGGGAGGATTGCATGAGCTCAGGAGTTCGAGGCTGCAGTGAGCCGTGGTGGTGCCACTGCATTCCAGCCTGGGTGACAGAACCAGATCCTATCTCTCTTAAAAAAAAAAAAAAAAGAAAGAAAGAAAGAAAAGAAAAAAAAGAAAAAGAAAGAAAGAAAAGAGGCCAGGCACTGTGGCTCACGCCTGCAATTCCAGCATTTTGGGAGGCCGAGGTGGTCAGATCACTCGAGGCCAGGAGTTTGAGACCAGCCATGGCCAACATGGCAAAAGCCATCTCTACTAAAAATAAAAAAAAATAAATTAGCTGGGTGTGGTAGCACGTGCCTGTAGTCCCAGCTACTCGGAAGGCTGAGGCATGATAATTTTTTGAACCTGGGAGGCAGTGAGCCAAGATCGCACCATTGCACTCCAGCCTGGAAGACAGAGTGAGACCTGTCTCAAAAAAAAAAAAAAAAAGAAAGAAAGAAAAGAAAAAAGGAGAATGGACACAGTGATGTCTTTCTTGTGAGCAGTGAGGTGTGGCAGGGACAGGGAGAGAAGAGGGAAGGAATCAAGATGAACCCCAGGCCTGGTCTGAAAATTGGGGAGAAGCTAGTGGTGCACCCTGGCAGGGAGGAGGAAGACTGAGCTCTGTGTTGGCTGGGGGACTTGCAAGTTGTCTGGGAAGCAGCTGGACACTTAGGCCTGGGGCTGAGACGGCGGTGGGAGCTGCTCCGTCCATGGGGACTGAAGCCCAGGGTTCAGCTGAGGATCCCCGCTAGAGAAAGCAGCACCAGCAGAGACAGCTACCTGGGCATTTAAGCACAGACAGAAAAAACAGAGCCCACAGGGGGCTGAGAAAGAGAAAGAGAACAGGAGTGGGTGGTGTCAGAGACGTCCAGGCTTGTGAGATTTTCAGATGCAGGAGGCATCTGAGTGCCTGGCGTGGCGTTTTGGCCCAGGAAGGCGAGGATAGGCAGGACCTGGGTACTAGAAGCTGGAGGGGCTGGGGAAGTGACCTGGGTTTGAGGGTGGGCTTCTGGAAACTGCAGAATTGGAACATGGGCTGTTGGAGGCAGGCCAAGCTCTGGGTGGCAGGAGAGTGAGGGGGAGGGGGAAGTGGGCGAGCTACCAGGAATTGCGTTTTGGCATCAGGACAGCTGGGGGGTGGGGGTCTCTGTGAAGCCCCTCCTCCTTATGGGGCCTGAGTTGGGGGTGACTTTGGCTTCTTCTCTTGGGAGGGGCTGCCCTTGTTTGAGAGCTAACTCCTTTATTGGAAACATCTGGAGAAGAGAGCCAAGAAGTCGCATCTGGGCTCATGTACTGGGGTTGGGGGAACCAATGCGGTCACCTTGGGCTGGGCCTGATGGGGACTGGGGATGTGATGTTGGGGGTCCAGAGAATTTAGGCAGATAACAGATCCTTCCCCAAATCTGGGCGATATGGCAGGGCCAGGCATATGCTCAAGTACTAGACATGCCTTTTAGCTGGGTGTCTGTGGGTCCCTGCCCAGGCCTGAAGGGAGGACAGGCCTGGGAAAGGAGTCCCATCAGTTCAGACAGGGTGTTCACACAGGCCCTGAGCTTTATGGGCTTGGAGATCCTAGTCTCTCTCTTGGAAGTTGGTCAGGAAATGCTTTGAAGAGAAAGGGTTTTGAAGGGTGAATAGGAGTTTGTTAGGTAGGGAAAGGGGAGCAAAGATACTCTATTTAGGAAGGGAGCAGCATAAGTAAAGCCTGGTCTGTGGGTGCAGGGGGCGCTGAGAAGGTGTTAGAGACGCAGAGATCGCTAGACAGGGGCAGTCCTCAGCCAGGTACCCACATCTGTCTGCCCTGCAGATTACCGGACGGGACCCTGCTTTGGCCAAGTGGGCCCCGAGGGGTGCCAGCATCAGCTGACAGGCCTTGCGTGCACCAAGGCGCTTTGCTGTGCCACTGTGGGCCGTGCCTGGGGCCTTCCATGTGAACTTTGCCCTGCACAGCCACACCCCTGCCGCCGAGGCTTCATCCCCAATATCCACACGGGGGCCTGCCAAGGTGAATAGTGGGGTCAGGGATGAGTGGGAGGCCTTGGCTGGCTTGGTTCTTCCCTCTGATGGGCCTCTCACTCCCTTGCCGGACTTTGTCCTTGCAGATGTGAATGAGTGCCAGGCTGTGCCAGGCCTGTGCCAGGGAGGCAGCTGTGTCAACACGGTGGGCTCCTTCCATTGCCGCTGTCCAGTTGGACACCGGCTCGGTGACAGCAGTGTTGCATGTGAAGGTGGGTGACTGGAGGGGGACAACCTGGGAGCTCGTCTGTGACTCGCGTCTAGGGGGGCTCAGGCTCCCCTGCAGGAAGGCAGAGGGGTCAGGCTGGTGAGGTGCCCAGTTCTGACCTTGTCCCTGTCTATGTAGATGTGAATGAGTGTCTCCGCGTGCCTGGCCTCTGCTCCAGGGGTGACTACCCCAACACTGTCGGGAGCTACGTGTGCCCCTGTCCCCGAGGTTTTCCCTGCAGCCTGGATGACAGCCACTGCCTGAGTGAACCGAGGGGCTGGAGGGGGAGAGAGTGGGTAGGAGAGACACCACCTTGTTCAGCTCTCTATCTCTCTCTCTCTTTTTTTTTTTTTTTTTTGAGACAGAGTCTCGCTCTGTTACCCAGGCTGCAGTGCAGTGGCGTAATCTCAGCTCACTGCAACCTCTGCCTCCCGGGTTCAAGAGATCCTCCTGCCTCAGCTTCCCAAGTAGCTGGGATTACAGGTGCCCGCCACCACACCTGGCTAATTTTTGTATTTTTAGTAGAGATGGGGTTTCTCCATGTTGGCCAGGCTGGTCTTGAACTCCTGACCTCAAGTGATCCACCTCCCTTGGCCTCCCAAAGTGCTGGGACTACAGGCGTGAGCCACCGCACCCGGCCCCACCATTTTTGAGATGGGGAAACAGGCCCAGAAAGGGGAGGTTTGCTTGAGTCCAGTCCACAAGTCCAGAACACACTCAACTCCCCAGACCCCCTGCCCGGGTGGCGGTCCCTTGGGCTGTGGCTCCCCCTGCAGGCCCACCCTTCAGCAACCCCCCGACACTTGACCTGGCCAAGCGGGAACCCACCCCGCACCCCGCGCACTCAGGCCTCTCACTGCTTCTTTTGCTGTCTTGATGAGCTGAATGTCAGGTCCTAGAAGTTGCCCGTGGCCAATAGGGCTGGCCCGGAACATGAACGCTGGTGGTGGAGGATGGGCAGCGTCCTGGTTTGGGGAGACAGGAGTGGGCGCTTGGAGGTTTTCCAGCATCACTCGGTCGCCTCATGTTAGGCCACTACCAGGCAGGGCTGAGAATATTGTGTCTGGAGTTCAGCCAGTATGCTATGGCCAACTCTAGACTTTCTAGGTCTCCACCACTGGGGGCCGTCACAGCTGGCATTAGGGGTAGCAGTGGACACATGCCCTGGACTGCGGGGTCCTCTGTCCACTGCTAAAGAGCAGACCCTGGATTTGACAAACCAGCCTCTGAACATAGGCTTTGGAATCAGTCCAGGGCTCCCACCCAGGGCAGCTCACAGACCCTGTGGGCAAGTGACTTAATCGCTCTGTGCCTCAGTTTCCCCATCTGTAAAATGGTAGATGATAGCAGTACCTAGCTCAGTGAAGACTGAGGAAGATATCTTTTGGGGAGTACTTTGCAGAGGGCTGGTGCCTACAGGATACTTAATACACATTCATGGACAGCAGGTGAGGTTGAGGCTGTGACCACTTAGCTCACGATGTGTACTTACAGCAATGACAGGATCATTTTTGATAAAATTCTTTTATTTTCTTGTTTTTAGACACAGTCTTGCTCTGTCCCCCAGGCTGGAGTGCAATGGCACGATCTCGGCTCACTGCAAACCTCCACTTCCTGGGTTCAAACAATTGCCTCAGCCTCCCCAGTAGCTGGGATTACAGGCACCCACCACCACGGCCGGCTAACTTTTGCATTTTTATTTTTATTTTTATTTTTATTTTTTATTTTTTATTTTTTATTTTTTTGAGACGGAGTCTTGCTCTGTCGCCCGGGCTGGAGTGCAGTGGCTGGATCTCAGCTCACTGCAAGCTCCGCCTCCCGGGTTTATGCCATTCTCCCGCCTCAGCCTCCCAAGTAGCTGGGACTACAGGTGCCTGCCACCTCGCCCGGCTAGCTTTTTGTATTTTTTAGTAGAGACGGGGTTTCACCATGTTAGCCAGGATGGTCTCGATCTCCTGACCTCGTGATCCGCCCGTCTCGGCCTCCCAAAGTGCTGGGATTACAGGCTTGAGTCACCGCGCCCAGCCCAACTTTTGCATTTTAGTTTCACCATGTTGGCCAGGCTGGTCTCAAACTCCTGACCTCAGGTGATCCACCCGCCTCGGCCTCTCAAAGTGCTGGGATTACAGGCATGAGCCACCGTGCTTGAGCATTTTTGTTAAAATTCTTATATTCTGTCTCTCTTGCTTAAGGGGCCTGTTGGGCCTCCTGAGATTGGGAAATCGAGTTTCCCGTCCTCCTCCTGCTTTTGCAGCTGTGTGACTTTGGAGGAGTCTGTTGACCTTTCCTCGTCTGGGCAGGCCCAGCCCCCTTTGAGGGGCTATGATGAGACTGAGAACGAAAAACCCTGACTCCCACACACGTACCTGGGGGGTCCCCAGGTGCACGGGGCGGGGACCAGAGAGGTGGAAACATTTGCGTGTTTTCCCAGCTTGGGGCAGGTCAGGGGCGGCTCTCAGTGGCCCTCCCAGCTCCTGGGAGGAGTTTTTTAAACTGTGGGCTACCGGCCAAGCTCTGCATTTTTAAGCCTAAAAATATGCTCTTTAAGCCAGAGCCTGAGAAATCCGATCGCTGCATAAAGCCATTGACCTTGAGGGCGCAGTGGGAAGTGGAAGAGTGTTGGTGGTTCTCATACCTGGGGACCCTATCTGCCTCAGTCTCCCCGGGGGCTATGGCCATCAATCCATCCCTCGACTCCTTGGGGCCCCTGTCTGAAATTCACATTAGGTTTCTGCGTAATGCCTGAAGCCAGCAAGCAAAGACACACAGCTGCAGATCTCGGTGTCCCTGCCTGGTATCCCACTGGGGCAGTCCTTCCCCACCAATGGGTCTTCCTCAGTGTGGTTGGATGCCTGCAGCGACGGGGAGCTCACTACCTCTGTGCGATAACTTGGAAATCTTGGTGATAAGAGATGGCACTGAACGAGCGTTGGCCACATGTCAAACTTTTCTTTTTTATTTTTATTTATTTATTTATTTTTGAGACGGAATCTTGCTCTGTCGCCCAGTCTGGAGTGCAGTGGCACGATCTCGGCTCACTACAGCCTCTGCCTCCCGGGTTGAAGTGATTCTCCTGCCTCAGCCTCCCAAGTACAGGTGCGTGCCACCACACCTGGCTGATTTTTGTGTTTTTAGTAGACACGGGGTTTCGTCATGTTGGCCAGGCTGTTCTTGAACTCCTGACCTCGTGATCCACCCGCCTCAGCCTCCCAAAGTGCCGAGATTACAGGCGTGAGCCACTGTGCCTGACCCTTTATATTTTTTGAGACAGTCTTGCTCTGTTGACCAGGCCAGAGTGCAGTGGCATGATCTCAGCTCACTGCAACTTCTGTCTCCTGGGTTCAATCAATTCATGATTCTCCTGCCTCAGCCTCCCAAGTAGCTGGGATTACAAGTGCCTGCCACCACGCTTGGCTAATTTTTGTATTTTTAGTAGACACGAGGTTTCGCCATGTTGGTTAGGCTGGTCTTGCACTCCTGACCCCAAGTGATCCGCCCACCCCGGCCTCCCAAAGTTCTGGGATTCCAGGCATGAGCTACTGCATCTGGACTATGTCAGACTTTTCATCCAGGTAATACTTTCCCCAGGTGAGGTGGATGCTCCAAGTGTCCCCATTTTATGGAGGGGAAACTGAGGCACAGAGCGGCAAACAGACCCGTCCTACAGGCAGTGCTGCTACAGCTGGAATTTGGATCCAGGTCTGGTCATTGATGTCCCGTGCTCATGGGCTCACCCTCTGATCTTTTACAGACCACCGGGCCGGCACCTGCTTCTCAGTGCTTTTCGGGGGCCGCTGTGCCGGAGACCTCACCGGCCACTACACTCGCAGGCAGTGCTGCTGCGACAAGGGCTGGTGCTGGGCGGCTGGCCCAGCCCCTGAGCTGTGTCCTCCTCGGGGCTCCAGTGAGTAAGAGTTGCAGCCTGCAGGGCTGCGGGGGAGGAGGGGACAGGGGAGGACCAAGGGCCTGGCCTCAACCCGGCTTCCTTGCAGATGAGTTCCAGCAACTGTGCGCCCAGGGGCTGCCGCTGCTACCTGGCCACCCTGGCCTCTTCCCTGGCCTCCTGGGTTTTGGATCCAATGGCATGGGTCCCCGTCTTGGGCCGGCACGACTCAACCCCCATGGCTCCGATGGGCGTGGAGTCCCCAGCCTGGGCCCTGGCAACTCTAATATTGGTGAGACTTGGGGCTTGGGAGGAGCGTTCCAAGACTTGAAGGATGGTCCTGGATCTGGGGAGAGAGCTTTGAACAGGGGAGGGTGTCCAGGCCTCAGAGAGAAGGTTAGGGCTTTGGAGAGGGAACTCCTGGCCTGGATGGTAGGGATGACAGTGCTGGTAGTGGATGGGGATGGAGGTAACTGGAGAATCTGGTCCTCAGAGTTAGAGTTTGGGCTGGACACAGCGGCTCATGCCTGTAATCCCAGTACTTTGGGAGGCCGAGGTGGAAGGATTGCTTGAGGCCAGGAGTTTGAGACCAGCCTGGGCAACATAGCAAGACCCTGTCTCTACAGCAAATTTAAAATTAGCTAGGTGTGGTGATGCGCACCAGTAGTCCCTGCCACTTAGGGGGATGAGGCAGGAGGATCGCTGGAGCCCAGGAATTGGAAGCTTCAGTGAGCTGTGATTGTGCCACTGCACTCCAACCTGGGTGACAGAGTGAGACCCTTTCTCTAAAAAAAATAAATAAATAAGTCAGGGTTTGAGCTTTGGGTGGGAAGCTTGGGTCTGGTGTGGGGGTCTGAGATGAAGGATTTAGGTCTGGGTTGGGGTCTTGCCCCATAATGAGGATTTGGGCCCAGAGTGGGAGTCCAGGCATCTCTGGGCCCAGGTTAGAGGGATCTAGGCTCCAGATTGAAGGAATCCAAGGCCCCAGGTTGGAGGGATCTAGGCCCCAGGTTGGAGGGATCTAGGCCCCAGGTTGGAGGGATCTAGGCTCCGGGTTGGAGGGATCTAAGGCTCCAGGTTGGAGGGATCTAGCCTCCAGATTAGAGGGATCTAGGCTCCAGATTAGAGGGATCTAGACCCCAGGTCGGAGGGATCTAGGCCCCAGGTTGGAGGGATCTAGGCTCCAGGTTGGAGGCAGCTAGGCTTCAGGTTGGAGGGATCTAGACCCCATGGTGGAGGGATCTAAGCCCCAGGTTGGAGGGATCTAGACCCCAGGTTGGAGGGATCTAAGCCCCAGGTTGGAGGGATCTAGGTCCCAGGTTGGAGTTCTGAATCTAAGGCAGGTCTCTCTGGGTGAGAGGGGGCAGAATCTGAGCTGGGGCAGGGTGCCAACCTTAGAGGGGGTATCTGGGCCCAGAGAGGTGAAGCCCAGGCTCCAGACTGAGGCGGGGGCCAGCCACTGCTCAGATGCCTCTGCCGGCCCTACCCGTAGGCACTGCTACCCTGAACCAGACCATTGACATCTGCCGACACTTCACCAACCTGTGTCTGAATGGTCGCTGCCTGCCCACGCCTTCCAGCTACCGCTGCGAGTGTAACGTGGGCTACACCCAGGACGTGCGTGGCGAGTGCATCGGTGAGCCACAGCCAGGTGGGGAGGGTGGGTTCTCACTGCCCTGCTGGTGCTGGGGCTCAGGGTCCTCTCCCCTCAGATGTAGATGAATGCACCAGTAGCCCCTGCCACGACGGTGACTGTGTCAACATCCCTGGCACCTACCACTGCCGGTGCTACCCGGGCTTCCAGGCCACGCCCACCAAGCAGGCATGCGTGGGTACGGCTGTCCGTCCGAGAGTGGGGGTGATGGTGGGGGTTCTGGCCCAGGCTTGGAGGGTGGGCGGCGCCTCTTGACTGCTCACCTGCCTTCCCCGCAGATGTGGACGAGTGCATTGTCAGTGGCGGCCTTTGTCACCTGGGCCGCTGTGTCAACACGGAGGGCAGCTTCCAGTGTGTCTGCAATGCAGGCTTCGAGCTCAGCCCCGACGGCAAGAACTGTGTGGGTGAGTTGGGGGTGGGCGGGTGGGCAGGGGCTTCTGGGCCCCACTAGCTGCCTTTTATAGTCACCTCAAATCTTCACTCTGCCCGCAAACCCACCTCCCTCCCTATAATGTCTCTTCTGCTCACCTCTGAACCCAGCAACCCACCTTAGACCCTTCTTATCCCCCAACCACCTTGACTCTCCCCTTCATTTCCTCATTCCTCAATTTATTCCATGAATCACAAAAAAGGACCTTTTGGGGCCAGCCTTGGTGGCTCATGCCTGTAATCCCAGCACTTTGCAAGGCTGAGGCAGGGGAATCTCTTGAGCTGAAAAGATTGAGGCTGCAGTGAGCTGTGCTCGTGCCCCTGCACTCCAGCCTGGCTGATAGAGCGAGACTCTATCTCCTAAAAAGAAAAAAAAAAAAGATCACACCTGTAATCCCAGCACTTTGGGAGGCCGAGGTGGGTGGATCACCTGAAGTCAGAAGTTCGAGACCAGCCTGACCAACATAGTGAAACCCTGTCTCTACTAAAAACAAAAAATTAGCTGGGCGTGGTGGCAGACACCTGTAACCCCAGCTACTCGGGAGGCCGAGGCAGCAGAATCAGTTGAACCTGGGAGGCAGGGGTTGCAGTGAGCTGAGATCACACCACTGCACTCCAGCCTGGGCAACAAGAGTGAAACTCTGTCAAAAAAAAAA
>NW_012115377.1:5699891-5700313 GCF_000951035.1 Colobus angolensis palliatus | reverse complement strand
CCTCCCAGGTTCAAGTGATTACGATTCCCCTGCCTCAGCCTCCTGAGTGACTGGGACTACCAGCCCCCACCACTACACCCGGCTAATTTTTTGTATTTTAATAGAGACAGGCTTTCACCTTGTTGGCCAGGATGGTCTTGATCTCCTGACCTCGTGATCTGCTTGCCTCAGCCTCCCGAAGTGCTGGGATTATAGGTGTGAACCATCACGCCAGGCCTCATTTTTTTTTTTTAATTAAATAAATTTTGAGCCAGGCACAGTGGCTCATGCTTCTAATCCCAACACTTTGGGAGGCTGAGGTGGGAGGATCACTTGAGGTCAGGTGTTTGAGACCAGCCTGGCCAACATGGTGAAACCCTGTCACTACTAATAATACAAAAATTAGCTGAGTGTGATGGCACATGCCTGTAATCCCAGCTACT
>NW_012115377.1:5691580-5695828 GCF_000951035.1 Colobus angolensis palliatus | reverse complement strand
AGTGGCGCCATCTTGGCTCACTGCAACCTCCGCTGCCCAGGTTCAAGCAATTTTCCTGCCTCAGCCTCCTGAGTAGGTGGGATTACAGCTGCGCACCACTGTGCCCAGCTAACGTTTGCATTTTTAGTAGAGACGGGGTTTCACAATGTTAACCAGGCTGGTCTCGAATGCCTGACCTCTGGTGATCTGACCGCCTCAGCCTCCCAAAGTGCTGGGATTACAGGTGTGAGCCACAGAGCCCAGCCATGTATTTATTTTTTTGTGATTGGATCTCACTATGTTGCCTAGGCCAGACTTTAATTCACATCCTAACAGACAGACTAATACGCAAGCAAACACAGCCACAGACAACCACAGCTTTTTGCCTCCCACACCCCAGGGAAGGGTTCTGGGGGTCTCAAGCAATCCCCCCGCCTCAGCCACTTGAGTAGCTGGGACTACAGGCATGAGCCAGCATTCCTGGCTTCTTCATTCTTTTTCATGGCTGAATAATACTCCGTTACATGAATAGACCACAGTGTGTTGATCCGTTCATCAGTAGGACACTGGTTTGTTTTCACTTTTTGCTGTTAGGAATAATACTTCTGTGAATGCTCATGTGTAAATTTTTGTGGTGGCATTTCATGCGTTTATTTTTTTTAATGTATGTTCAGTCGTTTATCATTTAAAACTGACATTTTGGAAAACAACTCATTTCTGCACCTGCCATCTTCTGTTAAATTAGACCATGTTCTTACTAACCTTATTTCCCTTTCCTTTTTGTAAAATTGAAGTAAGATTCACACAACCTAAATTTAATCATTTAAAACTGAACAAGAGTTTGGGCGGGGTGGCTCATGCCTGTAATCCTAGCACTTTGGGAGGCTGAGGTGGGCAGATCACTTGAGGTCAGGAGTTCAAGACCAGCCTGGTCAACATGGTGAAACCCCATCTCTACTAAAAATACAAAAACGATTAGCCCAGCATGGTAGTACATGCCTGTAATCCCAGCTACTCGGGAGGCTGAAGCAGCAGAATTGCTTGAACCTGTGAGGCAGAGGTTGCGGTGAGCTGAGATCATACCACCGTGCTCCAGCCTGTGTGACAGAGCTAGACTGTCTCAAAAAAAAAAAAAAAGGTAGTCTTTTAAAAAATATTTAAACATTTTAAAATGAACAATTCACTGAAATTTGATAAATTTCCAGTGTTATGCAACCACCACCACCTTTATTCAGCTTTGAGCAAATATTTATGCAGCACTTACTGTATGCAGCCTGAGCAAGACAGGGGTTGTGCCCCAGGGAACTCACATCCCAGGGGACAGACTAATATACAAGCATACACAGTCACAGACAACCACAGCTTGTTTGCCTCCCACATCCCGGGGAGGGATCCTGGGGGGCTCAGCCCTGGAGTCTGGAGGAGGGAGAGAGAGGGTCCCCGTGTGGGCTGGGCACCCAGCCCCCTGCCTGGACCCATCCTCTCCTGCTGTCCCCAGACCATAATGAGTGTGCCACCAGCACCATGTGCGTCAACGGCGTGTGTCTCAACGAGGATGGCAGCTTCTCCTGCCTCTGCAAACCTGGCTTCCTGCTGGCGCCTGGCGGCCGCTACTGCATGGGTAAGCCTGGAGCAAGACTGGCCAGCCGAGGGGAGAAGGGAGATGGGGAAGCAGAGAGAGCGGGAGGAAGAGGAGAGGGACCGGACAGGGACGGGATGAGCATGAAAGAAGGAGAAGAGAAGGGGTAGGGAGAGAAAGAGGAGGAGGGAAAAGGGAAGAAGCGAAGAACAAGAAAAGGAAGAAAGGAAGAGGCACATGCCGTGGCTCACACCTGTAATCCCAGCACTTTGGGAGGCCAAGGCAGATGGATCTCTTGAGGTCAGGAGTTCGAGACCAGCCTGCCCAACATGGTGAAACCCTGTCTCTACTAAAAATACAAGAAATTAGCCGGGCATGGTCGTGGGCACCTGTAATCCCAGCTACTTGGGAGGCTGAGGCAGGAGGATTGCTTGATCCTGGGAGGTAGAGGTTGCAGTGAGCTGAGATTGTGCCATTGCACTCCAACCTGGGTGACAAGAGTGAGACTCTATCTCAAAAGACAAAAAAAAAAGAGAGAGATGGGTTATAAGGTGGGGAGGGGCCAGGTTCATCTGTGATTCCAGCACTTTAGGAGTCTGAGATTAGAGAATCACTTGAGGCCAGGAGTTCGAGACCAGCCTGGGCAACATAGTCAGACCCCATCTCTACCTAAAAAAAAAAAAAATTAGCTAGGCGTGGTAGCATGCACCTGTAATCCCAGTACTTTGGAAGGCTGAGGCAGAAGGATCACTTGAGCTCAGGAGTTTGATTGAGACCAGCCTGGGCAACATGATAAGACTCCATCTCGATAGAAAAATTTTAAAAATTAGCCGAACATGGAGATGCACCCCTGTAGTCCCTGCTACTCAGGACGCTGAGGCAGCAGGATCGCTTGAGCCCAGAAGATGGAGGCTGCAGTGAGCTACGATCACGCCACTGCACTCTAGTCTGGGAGTCAGACCCTGCCTTTAAAAAATTTGTTTAGGCCAGGCGCGGTGGCTCACACCTGTAATCCCAGCCCTTTGGGAGGCTGAGGTGGGCAGATCACAAGGTCAGGAGATCGAGACCATCCTGGATAACACGGTGAAACCCCATCTTTACTAAAAAAAAATACAAAAAATTAGCCGGGCGTGGTGGCGGGCGCCTGTAGTCCCAGCTACTCGGGAGGCTGAGGCAGGAGAATGGCGTGAACCCGGGAGGCGGAGCTTGCAGTGAGCTGAGATTGTGCCACTGCACTCCAACCTGGGCGACAGAACAAGACTCCATCCAAAAACAAAGAAGCAGAGAAGCGCTGGGAAAATGGAAATGGTGGGAGATGGGGAGGGGAGAGAGGAAGGGAGCAGGCTGGAACCCATCCCCGTGCCCCCACGGCTTCTGCAGACATTGACGAGTGCCAGACGCCCGGCATCTGCGTGAATGGCCACTGCACCAACACCGAGGGCTCCTTCCACTGCCATTGCCTGCAGGGGCTGTCAGTGGGCACGGATGGCCGCATGTGCATGGACACACATGTGCAAAGTACCTGCTACGGGGCCATCGAGAAGGGCTCCTGTGCCCGCCCCTTCCCCGGCACCGTCACCAAGTCCGAGTGTTGCTGTGCCAACCCAGACCACGGTTTTGGGGAGCCCTGCCAGCTTTGTCCTGCCAAGAACTCCGGTGAGCATCTGGCTGCCGGATCCCCATGGCCTCCTTGGTCTGAGTGCCTCCATTGGTCCTCGCTTGTGGTGGGAGGTTGTAGCTCCCATGGAGTGGGGGCTCTTCTGACAAAGAGACTGAAGGGAGTTGCTTTCTCTCCGGGGTGTGGAGTTACGTCTTAGTCCCAAACTCTCGCCCAAGACCAGGGGACCTCGTCCTTGCCTGTGGCTGAATCCAAGCCATGGCTAAGCTCCCTGACCCATCTCACTCTGTCCCTTCATCCCTAGCTGAGTTCCAGGCACTGTGCAGCAGCGGGCTTGGCATTACCACGGATGGTCGAGGTAAGTGGAGCCCAGCCCCTCCAAACAGCAGCCAGCCTGCCCCTACCAGATGTGAGGAGCGCTGTGGTCAGGGGCCGTTCGGTTTGCCTGGGGTTCCCGTAACAAAGTGCCCCAGACCGGATGGCTTCAGCAACATCAGTTGAGTCTCACACTTCTGGAGGCCAGAGGTCAGAGATCAAGGTGTGGGCAGGGCTGGTTCCCTCGGAGGCTTTGATGCAGAATCTGTCCCAGCTTCTGGTGGTGGCCGGCAATCTTTGACGTTTCTTGGCTCGTAGAGGCGTTGCCCCGTTTCTGCCTCCACCTTCACATGGTGTTCTCCCTGTATGTGTGTCTGTGTCCAAGATTACCCCCACTCTTTTTCAGAGATGGGATCTCACTGTATTGCCCAGGCTCAAGTGATGGGGTGCAATCACGGCTCACTGCAACCTTGACCTCTTGGGCTCAAGCGATACCACCTGAGTAGCTGGGACTGCAGGCAGTCACCGCCATGACCTGCTGATTTGTTTTTCCTTCCTTCCTTCCTTCCTTCCTTCCTTCCTTCCTTCCTTCCTTCCTTCCTCCTTCCTCCCTTCCTCCCTCCCTCCCTTCTTTCCTCCTTTCCTCCTTCCTTCCTCCCTTCCTTCCTTTCTTTCTTTCTTTCTTTCTTTCTTTCTTTCTTTCTTTCTTTCTTTCTTTCTTTCTTTCTTTCTTTCTTTCTTTCTTCTTTCTGTCTCT
>NW_012115377.1:5685580-5687855 GCF_000951035.1 Colobus angolensis palliatus | reverse complement strand
GCCAGCACTTTGGGAGGCTGAGGCGGGTGGATCACTTGAAGTCAGGAGTTCCAGACCAGCCTGGCCAACATGGTGAAACCCCATCTCTACTAAAAATAGAAAAATTAGCCAGGCATGGTAGCTGTAATCCCACCTACTTGGGGGTAATCCCAGCTACTGAGTCACGAGAATTACTTGAACCAGGGAGGCAGAGGTTGCAGTGAGTCGAGATTGCATCACTGCACTCCAGCCTGTGTGACAGAGTGAGACCCTGTCTCAAAAAAAAATTTACGTTTTATAGAGATGGGGTCTTGCTATGTTGCCCAGGCTGGTCTCAAACTCCTGGGCTCAAGCAATCCTCCCACCTCAGCCTCCCAAAGTGGTGGGATTACAGGTGATAGCCACTGTATCTGGCCTATAATTGCTTTTATTTTTATGACAGCGCCACCGTATGGATGTCTGCTCCACTATCTCCAAACTGGAGATAATTTGGCCCCTGCCCTGCCGAGGTCATTTCACAATGTCTGGAGTAATACTGGGGCGGGGTGGGTGCTACTGACATCTCATGGGTGGAGGCCACGGAAGCTGCTCCACATCCTAAAATGCATGGGATGGCCCCTCGCAGCAAAAAATGATCTGGCCCCAAATGTTAGCAGTGCTCAGGCTGAGAAACCCTGGTTTAGAGAAAATGAGGCCGGGTCTGGGCTGGAGCTCTTGGCTTGGGGAATCTGACTTCTAGAGACCCCTGGGCACCGGGACACACCTTCCCTCCTCCTGCCGCAGATATCAACGAGTGTGCTCTGGACCCTGAGGTTTGTGCTAATGGCGTGTGTGAGAACCTTCGGGGCAGCTACCGCTGCATCTGCAACCTGGGTTATGAGGCAGGTGCCTCAGGCAAGGAGTGCACAGGTAAGCACGCCACCTGGAGGGTGGATGCACGGGCAACCTCCTCCACTGCAGACTCCTCACCCCTCTCTCCCACCCCCACCCCACAGACGTGGATGAGTGTGCCCTCAACAGCCTCCTGTGTGACAACGGGTGGTGCCAGAATAGCCCCGGCAGCTACAGCTGCTCCTGCCCCCCCGGCTTCCACTTCTGGCAGGACACGGAGATCTGCAAAGGTACAGGGTCCCGGGCTCACGTGGGTTTGCACACACACACACACGCCCCGACATACTCTTTGTGTAGCGTGTGCACACAGAGACATGCACACACTCAAAGATGCTTACATGTTACCTCTATTCACACACACGTATGCTGTATGTAGTGTGCACACACACACATATATGCACACGCTCCGATACTCACACATGTTGCATGAGGTGTGTACACAAGACACATATGCACACACTCAGAAACATCCTGCACACAGCCACACTCAGGCATGCACGTTGCATGTGTCATGCATACATAAACCCAGACACACCGCGCATGCTGTGTACATGCAAATACATTCAGACATGCTGTGTGCATGTGTCCACAGACATGCATACTCAAAGACACTTGCATATGTACCTACATTCACACACACGCACTCAAAGACATGCATATACTCACATTTACATACACACTTATTCTTTTTTTTTTTTTGAGACAGAGTCTTGCTCTATCACCCAGGCTGGAGTGCAGTGGCGCGATCTTGGCTCACTGCAACCTCCGCCTCCCAGTTCAAGTGATTCTCCCTCTTCAGCCTCCTGAGTAGCTGGGATTACAGGTGCCCGCCACCACACTCAGATAATTTTTGTATTTTTAGTAGTGACAGGGTTTCGCCATGTTCGCCAGGCTGGTCTCGAACTCCTGACCTCAAGTAATCCACCCACCTCAGCCTCCCAAAGTGCTGGGATTATAGGCGCGAGCCACCATGCCTGGCCCATACACTCATTCTCACACTTCCCACACTTGTGGTCCCAGTCACACCCAGCTGTACACACTCAGGGGCACACATTTATACACACATCCCAGAAGTCCTACTCGAACTGTGGAGTTTGGAGAGCTTCCAGGTGGATGGACACACGTGTGTGCTGGCAAGGTGGCACGCCCAGAGCAGGCACGGAAATTTCACGTCTCCTCCCAGATACCCCGTACCATGCATCTTTTCCATCTGGCTGTTCATCATTTGTAATATCCTTAATATTCTTTATTTTTTTATTTTGTCTTTTTGAGACAGAGTCTCGCTCTGTCGCCCAGGCTGGAGTGCAATAGCGTGATCTCGGCTCACTGCAACCTCTACCTCCTGGGTTCAAGCAATTCTCCCATGGTTCAAGAGATTATCCTGCCTCAGTCTCCCAAGTAGCTG
>NW_012115377.1:5680088-5685420 GCF_000951035.1 Colobus angolensis palliatus | reverse complement strand
TTAGCCAGGATGGTCTTGATCTCCTGACCTCGTGATCCGCCCATCTCGGCCTCCCAAAGTGCTGGGATTACAGGCTTGAGCCACTGCGCCTGGCCATTAATTTGTATTTTTAATAGAGATGGGGTTTCATCGTGTTGGCCAGGCTGGTCTCAAACTCCTGACCTCCGTGATCCACCTGCCTCAGCCTCCCAAAATGCTGGGATGACAGGCATGAGCCACTGCGCCCAGCCTATAATATCCTTCATAATAAACTAGTAAACATAAGTTAAGTATTTCCCTAAGTCCTGTGAGTCACTCTAGCAGATGATCAAGCCCGAGGAGAAGGCAGAAATTCTGGAGGCCCCGATTTGCAATTGGCATCTGAGTGGATGACAGTCTTGTAGGACTGAGCCCTCAACCTGTGGAGTCAGACTTCAACTCCAGGCAGATAGCATCAGAACTGAACTATAGGGCACCCTACTGGTGTTGGAGAATTGGGCAGTTTGGCAAAAACAAACAAACAAAAAAATCCACGTCTGATCACTGATGTATTCTGTGTTGTGTTGTGTTGTGTTGTGTTCTGTTGTGTTGAAGGTGAGAGTAAGAATACAGTTTTGGCTGGGTGCAGTGGCTCACGCCTAGAATCCCAGCACTTTGGGAGGCCGAGGCGAGCGGACCACCTGAGGTTGGGAGTTTGAGACCAGCCTGGTCAACATCATGAAACCCTGTCTCTACTAAAAATGCAAAAAAATATTAGCCGGGCAAGGTAGCACGTGCCTGTAGTCCCAGCTACTTCGGAGACTGAGGCATGAGAATCGCTTGAACCCGGGAGACAGAGGTTGCAGTGAGCCGGGATGGTGCCACTGCACTCCAGCCTGGGCAACAGAGCGAGACTCTGTCTCATAAAAAAGAAAAAAAAAGAAAGAAAAAAAGGAAAACAGTTTGGCATTTCCTGTCTCTTACAGCGTGTACACACACAGCTCAGCACACACATGTGCTTGCACATGCATTTGATTCCAGTGCCCTCTGCACACTTGTGCATTTGGGTGCACCCTGTGCCACTGGGTACAGCGGTCCCTTGGGGGAGGAGGGGTCCTGGCCAGGTAAGGCTCCTCCTCCTGCAGTTCACGGCCTGGTGGGGGGCTGTCCCTGCAGACGTCGATGAATGCCTGTCCAGCCCGTGTGTGAACGGCGTCTGTCAGAACCTGGCTGGCTCCTACACCTGCAAATGTGCCCCTGGCAGCCAGCTGGACTCCTCTGGTACCATTTGTCTAGGTGAGCGGCCCCGGAGCCTGATGGCGTTCCAGAGGCTGGGCATCTGTGGGTCAGGGTGCAGGTGTGGGCCCGGCAGGTGAGACAGGTGACCCGCCTTTTCTCCCCAGACAGCACCAAGGGCACCTGCTGGCTAAAGATCCAGGAGAGCCGCTGTGAGGTGAACCTTCAGCGAGCCAGCCTGCGGTCTGAGTGCTGCGCCACCCTCGGGGCAGCCTGGGGGAGCCCCTGCGAACGCTGCGAGATTGGTAACATCCTCCTCGGGGCCTCCCAGGTGCCCACGGGAAAAGCCCTCAACGGGGCAGGTCCCCCCTGGGACTGGCATGAGCGAATGACTCCGCTCTTCATTCTCATTCTCCCAATTGCAGACCCTGCCTGTGCCCGGGGCTTTGCCCGGATGACGGGTGTCACCTGCGATGGTAACTCCCTGCCTGTGTCCAGCTCACCCCCACTCCAGAGCCCGCACACCACCAGTTGCATCACTCCCATGGGTGCCACCTCCGGCCCCGCCCTGGAATCTTTTACGATGGGGACAGACGTTCTCCCTCCCTGGTCCCCAGGCCTTCTTGACAGTCCCCAATCCCTGTCCCCATCCCCTTCCTTCCTCCCCAAGGACAACTTGAGACCCCAGGGGAATGGCCAACCAGCGCCCTTCCCCTCCCTGGACCCTCCGGCTTTCCCTCCTCCCTTACTTTCTGCCACCCAGATGTGAACGAGTGTGAGTCCTTCCCGGGAGTCTGTCCCAACGGGCGTTGTGTCAACACTGCCGGGTCTTTCCGCTGCGAGTGTCCAGAGGGCCTGATGCTGGAAGCCTCGGGCCGGCTGTGCGTGGGTGAGTCCAGGGGAGGTCCACACACGAGGCCGTCCGTCCTTCCTTCGTTCCCTCCACCCGCAGCAACTCAAGGAACAGGAGAGATTTTTTTTTTTGAGACGGAGTCTTGCTTATGTCGCCCAGGCTGGAGTGTGGTGGCGCGATCTCGGCTTACTGCAACTTCTGCCTCCCGGGTTCAAGCCATTCTCCTGCCTCAGCCTCCTGAGTAGCTAGGATTACAGGCACGCACCACCACGCCTGGCTAATTTTTGTATTTTTAGTAGAGACGGGGTTTCACCATGTTGGCCAGGCTGATCTTGAACTCCTGACCTCAGGTGATCTGCCCGCCTGGGCCTCCCGAAGTGTTGGGATTACAGGCGTGAGCTGCCGCACCTGGCCCGAATAGGAGAGATTTCAGGCATCCTTTGGGATCCTCCGCCTCTGGCTAACACATCATGAAAGACATTTGGGTGGGTTTTTTTTTCCTTCTTCTTTTTTCTTGAGACAGGGTGTCCCTCTGTCACCCAGGCAGGAGTGCAGTGGCACAATCTCATCTCACTACAACTTGCACTTCCTGGGTTCAGCTGATTTTTGTACCTTGATCTCCTGAGCAGCTGAGACTACAGGTGTGCACCGCCATACCCAGCTAATTTATTTCTTTATTGGTACTTTTTTTTTTTTTTTTTTTCAGTAGGGACAGGGTCTCACTATCTTGCATAGGCTGGTCTCAAACTCCTGGCCTCAAGGGATCCCCCCACCTCAGCATCCCAGAGTGCTGGAATTCCAGCCAGGATTTATCTTTGACGACGGTTTTAGGTTCACAGCAAATATGAACACATAGCCCCCACCTCCACACATGCACAGCCTCCTGCACTATCAACATCTTGCCCCAGGGTTAGAGCGTGCATTTGTTACGATGGATGAAACCACGCAGGTACATCACTGTCATCTCCAAGTCCATAGAGCACCTTAGGGTTTACCCTTGGTGTGTTGGACATTCTGTGGGTTTGGACGAATGTATAATGACATATGTTCACCATTGTAGTGGCACATAGGGTAGTTTCACTGCCCTAAAAATCCTTAGTGGCCAGGCATAGTGGCTCACGCCTACAATCCCAGCACTTTGGGAGGTCGAGGTGAGCAGATCACTTGAGTTTGAGATCAGCTTGGCAACGTGTAGAAACCGAGTCTCTATTAAAAAATACAAAAGTTAGGCCGGGCGCGGTGGCTCAAGCCTGTAATCCCAGCACTTTGGGAGGCTGAGACGGGCGGATCATGAGGTCAGGAGATTGAGACCATCCTGGCTAACACGGTGAAACCCCGTCTCTACTAAAAATACAACAACAACAACAACAACAAATTAGCCGGGCGTAGTGGTGGGCGCCTGTAGTCCCAGCTGCTCAGAAGGCTGGGGCAGAAGAATGGCATGAACTTGGGCGGAACTTTCAGTGAGCCGAGATCAGGCCACTGCACTCCAGCCTGGATGACAGAGCGAGACTCCATCTCAAAAAAAAAAGCCTTAGTGGCCGGGCATGGTGGCTCACGCCTGTAATGCCAGCACTTTTGGGAGGCCAAGGCGGGTGGATTGCTTGAGGTCAAGAGTTCAAGACCCGCCTGGTTAACATGGTGAAACTCAATCTCTACTAAAATACAAAAATTAGCCAGGTGTGGTGGTGGGTGCCTGTAATCCCAGCTACTCGGCAGGCTGAGGCAGGAGAATCGCTTGAACCCGGGAGGTGGAGGTTGCAGTGAGCTGAGATTGTGCTACTGCACTACAGCCTAGGGGACAGAGCGAGACTCTGTCTTAAAAAAAAAAAAATTCGTCAGGCACAGTGGCTCACGCCTGTAATCACAGCACTGTGGGAGGCCAAGGTGGGCAGATCGCTTGAGTTCGAGATCAGCCTGGTCAACGTGGTGAAACCAAGTCTCTACTAAAAAAACCCAAAAGTTACTTGGGTGTAGTGGCACACACCTGTAATCCCAGCTTCTCGGGAGGCTGAAGCAGGAGCATTGCTTGAACCTGGGAGGTGGAGGTTGCAGTGAGCTGAGATGGTGCCACTGCACTCCAGCCTGGGCGACAGAGCAAGACTATGTCTCAAAACAAATCAATCAACCAATGAATCAATCATTAAAACAAATATATGGATAGAGGGGCTTAGAACAGTGCTACAGAGCAGTACACATAGTACCCTCCCAGGCAGTGCCTGGAGGAAGTCACCCTTTTTCACTCTGGCCCTCGACCTGACTGCGTCCGGGAGAAAGTTTCCAATGGGAGTGACTGAGCGGCATGCCTGTCTCGCAGCGGGCACAGTGTGGCAGGGGTGGGGACGCAGTGACCGTTCCCTTGTGCAGATGTGAGATTGGAAGCATGTTTCCTGCGATGGGACGAGGATGAGTGTGGGGTCACCCTGCCTGGCAAGTACCGGATGGACGTCTGCTGCTGCTCCATTGGGGCCGCCTGGGGAGCCGAGTGCGAGGCCTGCCCGGATCCCGAGTCCTTGGAGTTTGCCAGCCTGTGCCCGCGGGGGCTGGGCTTTGCCAGCCGGGACTTCCTGTCTGGCCGGCCGTTCTATAAAGGTGCGGTTGGGGAAGGGGTGAAGGATGGGGAGGGGCACGGCACAGGCAAAAGCCTGGAGATGGCAGATGTGTTTGGGGAAAAGGGGATGTGGGCAAGGCCAGGCACAAAGAACCCAGGGAGGGCTTGGTGTATGGATCCCGAGCTTGGGGACGTCAGGGTGGTTTGATGCCCCTGTACTTCAGATGTGAATGAATGCAAGGTGTTCCCTGGCCTCTGCACGCATGGTACCTGCAGAAACACGGTGGGCAGCTTCCACTGTGCCTGTGCGGGGGGCTTCGCCCTGGATGCGCAAGAACGGAACTGCACAGGTAGGTGCCACCTCTGCCTCTTGGAGAGAGCGTGATCCTTGGCAGGGATCGGGGCCTCGAATAAGACGTAGAGACAATGCCCGTTTTTCTTTTTCTTCTTTCTTCCTCTTCCTCTTCCTCTTCCCTCTTCCCTCTTCTCCTTCTCCTTCTCCTTCTCTTTCTCCTTCTTCTTCTTCTTCTTTTTTGAGACGGAGTTTCACTCTTGTTGCCCAGGCTGGAGTGCAATGGCACGATCTCGGCTCACTCCAACCTCCGCCTCCCAGGTTCAAGAGATTCTCCTGCCTCAGCTTCCTGAGTAGCTGGGATTACAGGCATGTACCACCATGCTTGGCTAATATTGTATTTTTCTTTTTTTTTTTTTTGAGATGGAGTCTCGCTCTGTCT
>NW_012115377.1:5679634-5680038 GCF_000951035.1 Colobus angolensis palliatus | reverse complement strand
TGATCATGAGGTCAGGAGATTGAGACCATCCTGGCTAACACGGTGAAACCCCGTCTCTACTAAAAATACAACAACAACAACAACAACAAATTAGCCGGGCGTAGTGGTGGGCGCCTGTAGTCCCAGCTGCTCAGAAGGCTGGGGCAGAAGAATGGCATGAACTTGGGCGGAACTTTCAGTGAGCCGAGATCAGGCCACTGCACTCCAGCCTGGATGACAGAGCGAGACTCCATCTCAAAAAAAAAAGCCTTAGTGGCCGGGCATGGTGGCTCACGCCTGTAATGCCAGCACTTTTGGGAGGCCAAGGCGGGTGGATTGCTTGAGGTCAAGAGTTCAAGACCCGCCTGGTTAACATGGTGAAACTCAATCTCTACTAAAATACAAAAATTAGCCAGGTGTGGTGG
>NW_012115377.1:5671949-5674538 GCF_000951035.1 Colobus angolensis palliatus | reverse complement strand
TCCTGACCTCGTGATCCGCCCGTTTCGGCCTCCCAAAGTGCTGGGATTACAGGCTTGAGCCACCGCGCCCAGCCTATTTTTCAATAGAGATGGGGTTTCTCCATGTCGATCAGGATGATCTTGAACTCCCGACCTCAGGTGATCCACCCACCTCAGCCTCCCAAAGTGCTGGGATTACAGGCATGCGCCACCGTGCCCGGCGAGCACCTGTTCTTTAGGCACTTCTTGTGTCTGCCTCTGTGCAGTGTGACCTAGGGCAGGTGATTGCCCTCCTTGGGCTGCAGGGACCCTGACTATGAAAGAAGGGGCTGGGCCAGGTGCGATGCATCACACCTGTAATCCCAGCACTTTGGGAGGCCAAAGTGAGTGGATCACTTGAGGTCAGGAGTTCGAGACCAGCCTGGCCAACATGGCAATACCGTGTCTCTACTAAGAGTACAAAAATTTGCTGGGTGTGGTGACGGGCACCTGTAATCCCAGTTACTTGTGAGGCTGAGGCAGGAGAATCACTTGAACCCAGGAGGCGGAGGTTACAGTAAGCCAAGATCATGCCATTGCACTCCAGCCTGGGTGACAGAACGAGACTGCATCTCAAAAATAAATAAATAATAAATAAAACATAAAAGAAGGGGCTGGCAAAGGTGACCTTCAGAGGCCTCCAGGGCCGGCATGGTGGCTCACGCCTGTAATCCCAGCACTTTTGGAGGCCAAGGTGGGAGGATTGCTTGTGCCCAAGAGTTTGAGACTAGCCTGGGTAACACAGCAAGACCTCCATCTCTGCAAAAAATAAAAAATTATTATTGCATTAACTGTAGTCCCAGCTACTCCAGAGGCTGAGGCAGGAGGATCCCTTGAGCCCCCGGGGGGTTGAGGCTGCAGTGAGCTGTGATCACACCGCTGCACTCCAGCCTGGGTGACAGAGCAAGACCCTGTCTCTGAAAAAACAAACAGGCTGTGTGCGGTGGCTCACGCCTGTAATCCTAGCACTTTGGAAGGCCGAGGTGGGTGGATTGCTTTAGGTCAGGAGTTTGAGAACAGGCTGGCCAACATGGTGAAACCCCATCTTACTAAAAATACAAAATTGGTCGGGCACAGTGGCGCATGCCTGTAATCCCAGCTACTCGGGAGACTGAGGCAGGAGAATCGCTTGATCCTGGGAGGCAGAAGTTGCAGTGAGCCGAGTCTGCATCACTGCACTCCAGCCTGGGTGACAGAGAGAGACTGTCTCTAAAAAAATAAGTAAATAAATAAATAAGTAATAAAAATAAAATAAAATAAAACAAACAAATCTACCACCAAAATAAAGAAAATGGAGAGCTCCGGGCTGTGAGAAAACTCCCTGCCCTTGTCATGTTTAGTTCGGGGTCTCTCCGTTTCCTCAGCTCCTTTTGGGAGCTTCTGTTCCGCCTGTCATGTCTACAGATTTGATGACCCCCTCTGGCACCCCATCGTGTCTGCATCCAGGGGCCCCTCCCCTCTTGGCCTGTGCCTCCTTATGTCTGCAGACAGGCTTCCTCTAGCCCACACCCCCATCAAAGGACAGGGACCCCTCTGCCTTGTGCCCCGTAATGCGGCACACACGGTCCCTCCAGCCTCTGCCTCCTCTCCCTACAGATATCGACGAGTGTCGCATCTCCCCTGACCTCTGTGGCCAGGGCGCCTGTGTCAACACCCCAGGCAGCTTTGAGTGCGAGTGTTTTCCCGGCTATGAAAGCGGCTTCATGCTGATGAAGGACTGCATGGGTTGGTGACTGCCGGCCAGGGGTGTGGTGGGCGCCCTGGGCAGGGTGGGCATTGAGGAGACGGAGGGTGGGGATGGGTGGGGATGGCTGTTGCTGTGTGGACGTGGATGGAGGGGGCAGGAGGAGGGAGAAGCTGAAAATTAGCTGGGTTGCAGTGAGTCTGGGGTCCATGAGGCATCGTCCTTAGGAGAGAGACCTGGGGGCTGAGAACTGGGGGTGGCCGGCACACTGGGGTGGGTGAGTTCTCCCAGGGAGGGTGTGTAGCTTGGGTAGAGGACAGGGCCCCTCAGGGAAGCCTGGGAAATACTGCCAGTTACAGGGCCTCTCGTCCCCATCATTGACTTTGTTATTCATTTGATGAGCATTTCACGTGCATCCTCTGAGCTAGAGGCACTGCAGGAAGCTCCAGCTCCAGGGAGCCTTCTTTCCTTGGAGCTCACAGCCTAACAGGAAGACAGACATGAATAACATGAATCGCTGAGGAAATGCAAAATTGGGCCCCGTGCGGTGGCCCTCGCCTGTAACCCCAGCACTTTGAAAGGCCGAGGCAGTAGGATCACTTGAGTCCAGGAGTTCGAGCCAGCCTGGGCAACATAGCAAGACCCTCTCACTACAAAATTTTTAAAAAATTAGCTGGGCATGGTGGCGCATGCCACTCGGGAGGCTGAGAAGGTAGGATCCCTTGAGCCCAGGAGGTTGAGGCTACAGTGAACCATGATTGCACTTCTGTACTCCAGCCTGGGTGACAGAGTGAGACCCTGTCGTAAGAAAGAAGAAAGAAAGAGAGAGAGAGAGAGAGAGAAAGAAGGAAGGAAGGAAGGAAGGAAGGAAGGAAGGAAGGAAGGAA
>NW_012115377.1:5665941-5670389 GCF_000951035.1 Colobus angolensis palliatus | reverse complement strand
AACCCGGGAGGCGGAGCTTGCAGTGAGCTGAGATCCGGCCACTGCACTCCAGCCTGGGTGACAGAGCGAGACTCTGTCTCAAAAAAAAAAAAAAGAGTGATGAGGCCATGGTGAGGCTGCCTGCTCCCTGCCCTGAGTCCTGGCAGGACTGAGTCTCAGCTTTCTGGTGTGTCCTGCAGGGTGTGGAGGAGGGCTTCTTAGTGCCTTTTCTAGTGGCACCAAGAGTGTCAACTTCATGGCCTTTGTTCTTCTGAGAATCTCAGCCTCCTTCCCCATCTGGCTGGTCTCTGCTCCTGGTGCAGACCCCACTCCCCTGGGTCATCCCAGCCCACAGCCCCCAGGCTCTCCTGGCTCCCGCTGGGGTGAAGGGGGCTGGGGAGGTGGCGGGGAGAAGCCAGCATGAGCCTCATGGCCCCCTCCCTGTGTCAGCACCTTCACACCTGTTCTCTTTCCACACAAACCTTCAGACGTGGACGAGTGTGCAAGGGACCCACTGCTCTGCCGGGGAGGCACTTGCACCAACACGGATGGGAGCTACAAATGCCAGTGTCCCCCTGGGCACGAGCTGACGGCCGAGGGCACTGCCTGTGAGGGTGAGTGTGCATCCAGGTGTGCGAGTGTGAGTGTGAGCCCGTGTGTGTGAAAGTGGGTGTCTGGTGAATGTTGGCTGGATGAATGAGAGGGTGGGCATGTGTATCTGTCTCCCTGAGGCCAGTGTGTGAGCGTGCAAGTGTGTGTCAGTGTGTACTTGTGTGTGTAAGTGGGTTTATATGCAAGGTGGCAGGAGTGTGTTTGTGTGTCTAGATGAACACGCACATGCGTGAGTGTCTGTAAAACGGCAGGCGTTTGTGCATTTGTGTGACTGTGTGTGTGTCTGTACAATGGGGAGTGTTTGCATGTGAGTAGGTGTGAGTGTGTGTGCATCTATGTGAACACGCAAGACGGTTTGAGTATTTGGATATGAATGTATCTACCAAGGGTAAGTGTGTTTGTGTGTGTGTTTCATTTTGTTTTGTTTGACACAGGGTCCCAGTCTGTTGTCCAGTCTGGGCTGCAGTGGCGCGATCACAGCTCACTGCAGCCTCCACCTCCTGGGCTCAGGTGATCCTCCCACCTCAGCCTCCCAAGTAGGTGGAACCACAGACATGCGCCACCATGCCTGGCTTATTTATTTATTTATTTATTTATTGAGACAGAGTCTCACTCTGTCGCCCAGGGTGGAGTGCAGTGGCTGCCATCTTGGCTCACTGCAAGCTCCGCCTCCTGGGCTCACGCCATTCTCCTGCCTCAGCCTCCCAAGGAACTGTGACTACAGGTGCCCACCACCACACTCGGCTAATTTTTTTTTTGTATATTTAGAGACGGGGTTTCACCGTGTTATGCAGGATGGTCTCAATCTCCTGACCTCATGATCCGCCCGCCTCGGCCTCCCAAAGTGCTGGGATTACAGGCGTGAGCCACCACACCCAGGCATGCCTGGCTAATTTCTGAGTGGTTGTGTTTGTATGTAAGTCTGTGTGCGTGTGTGCAAGAGAATGTGATGTGTAGTTGGATGCAAATGCATGTTTATAAAGGGAGGTGTGTCTGTGTGTGAGTGGGTGTGAGGATGTGTTTGTGAGTGGGTATGTGTGGGTGTACCTCTGGGTGTGGCTGTCTGGGTGTGGACGTGTGTTTGTGCAAGGACAGGTGGGTTTGAGGGTGTGTTTATGTGTGTGTCTGAGTGTGCACAGGGGTGTGTGTGTGTGTTTGTGCATGTGGGTGTTTGTGTGTCTGTGTGTGCACATGGGTGTGAGTGTGTCCCGGGTGTGGATGTGTCTTTACACACGGGTGAGTGTATTTGTATGCAAGTGGATATAAGGTGTGTTGTGAATTTAGGAGTGCGCCCCCGAGTGTGAGTGTGTATCTGAGTGTGCCTGTGTGTGTCTGTCAAGGGCGAGTGTGTTCACACGTGAGTGGGTGCCGGGGTGTGTTTGTGAGTCCGTGTGAGCAGGCACGTGTGGTGTGTATCTGGGTGTCTGTGTTTATAGGAGAGTGTGTGTATTTGCATGTGAGTGAATGCGAGTGTATGGACAGGCACATGCGGGGCTATGCCAGTGTCGGCAGCGTGAGCTGCTTAGCGTGCACATGTGTGCCCCGGTGTGTCTCACGGTCACACAGACGGCAGATGGGGCACAGGCTTGTCTTTCATCTGCACTCCCCCACAGACATCGATGAGTGCTCCCTGAGGGATGGCCTGTGTCCCCACGGCCACTGTGTCAATGTCATCGGTGCCTTCCAGTGCTCCTGCCATGCCGGCTTCCAGGGCACACCAGACCGCCAAGGCTGCGTGGGTGAGACTGTGCCCACCTGCTGGGCCCTGGGCACCAACTGCATCCCCAGCCATAGTGGCAGCCCCTCCTGTCCTCAACTCCACTCTGCTCCCACCCCCAAACCAGCCCCCTCCCCCCAGCCCCAGCCCCTGTCTGCCCTGCATCCTGCAGACATCAACGAATGCCGGGTCCAGAATGGTGGGTGTGACGTGTACTGTATTAACACTGAGGGCAGCTACCGGTGCAGCTGTGGGCAGGGCTACTCGCTGATGCCCAACGGAAGGGCATGTGCAGGTAGGTGGGCACAACCTCTTCCCACTGCCTGGCGTGGGGGGTGAGGAGGAGGTGCTGGCCGGGTCCTACACTGGCCCAGAGCCCAGCACAGCATAGTGAAGCCAAGCAGACCTGAGGCACCCCCTGCCTGGCTTGTGGTCCTGGCCCCAGGCAGGCTGCTCACCCTGTGGGAGAGCCCCTGGGGTTTTTGCAGAGGAGGGTGAATAAGGTGGAAAACAAACTCAGAATTGCCTGAGCGCCCCCAGACTGCTTGAGTGACCATCGCTGTCCTCACCTGGCTGCAGGTCGTCCTGGGGCCTGGGGGAGCAGATGTGTACTGGGTGGTCTATCAGGGCAAAGCTAAGCACAGTTCCCAACCCTGCTCCCCCAGACGTGGATGAGTGTGAAGAGAACCCCAGTGTTTGTGACCAAGGCCACTGTACCAACGTGCTGGGTGGTCACCGCTGCCTGTGCTATGATGGCTTCGTGGCCACGCCAGACATGAGGACATGTGTTGGTGAGGAGCCGGGATGGCGGGGTGGAGGAGGCGGTGTCAGAATTCACACACCAGGTCTTCCACAAGGTGGTACATAGGCACGACAATGACCAGTGCTGGACCCCACCCCTGCCATTTGTGGGTAGGGAGATGAGGCTTTGTAACAGCACTTGGTTTTCCACTTAAGTGTCCCCAGTATCCCAAGTCTGCTCCCCAAAGCCCGTGAGATCCCATTTATGGGACAGAAGCAGAATTCCCCACACCTTGCTCTTTTAAATGACATTTGTTTAACACGACATATGCTCCACCTATCGGAGGATTGTGTCCTGTTCAAGGTCTGTGCGTTAAGATCACCGAAGACAAAGGGGTTTCTGGCAGAGGACAGTGGACAAGGCAGGAAAGAGACTCAGAACTGTGTTCTCTAAGGTGGCGATTGCTGTCCTCACCTAGCTACAGGTTGTCCTGTTGTGTGCTGGGTGCCCTATCGGGACAAAGCTGAGGCCTGTGTGTGGAAGTTCCAGGAAGTAACAATGTAACTCCTGCCCAAGAAACCGAGTGAAGCTTAAAGAGCTTAGAGAGTTTCAGTTTATAAGAGTCTCAGAGAGCAAGCAAGTCTCAGCCATGGGCCTTGTGAACAAATGCATTTAGGGAATGCGTTCTGCTCCATGCCCCTGTTGCAGATCCACTGTGCATATTGGCATAAAGACTCTGGAAAGTCCTGCAGGAGGAAACGCTGGTTAGCTTTGTGGATCTCAGCCTTCTCTAAACGTATTTGACCATAAAATACTTTTGGAAACACATTCCTGGTGTGTTCTTTGGAATGTGCACTGTGAAAGGCTCACAAAACACTCCCAATTGCCCAGTAGTGGACACAGAGGGAGCTCCCCGCCCCTGGAGAAAAGAAAGAGAGTCCTAGCAGAGAGGACCTGTGTGGCGGGATAGTCAGGAATGCTGGGGCTCTCCCTCTCACCCTCACCCACTTCCTCTTCCCTCTCCCTCTTCCCACCCCTGCACCCACCCTCACCCACTTCCTCTCCCGTCACCCCTGCACCCAGTCCTCAGACCTCACGCTTTCTTCCCCAACAGATGTGGATGAGTGTGACCTGAACCCTCACATCTGCCTCCACGGGGACTGCGAGAACACGAAGGGTTCCTTTGTCTGCCACTGTCAGCTGGGCTACATGGTCAGGAAGGGGGCCACGGGCTGCTCTGGTGAGCCGGCGGTCAGCGGTGCAGGCAGAGAAGACTCCCCGGGGCCATTTTGGGAATCAGGCAGATTCATGCCGAGGGCAGCCAGAATTCATTCTCATAGATTTCCACGGATGGCTTCTTGTGTTAAAGCAAGAACAGAGGCCGGGCACGGTGGCTCA
>NW_012115377.1:5650630-5665136 GCF_000951035.1 Colobus angolensis palliatus | reverse complement strand
AAGAAAAAAAGTAAATTGATTCTCCACCTTACACGGTGGCTCACACTTGTAATCCCAGCACTTTGGGAGGCCAAGGCGGGAGGATTGCTTGAGCCCGTGGGTTCGAGACCAGCCTGGGTGACATGGATACATCACAACATGGCCATATGGCAACATTAATAGAGACAGCAACCCCATCTCTATTAAAAATTTTAAAAATTAGTCTGTGCAGGGTAGCTCTTACCTGTAATCCCAGCACTTTGGGAGGCCGAGGTGGGTGGATTACCTGAGGTCAGGAGTTTGAGACCAGCCTGGCCAACATGGTGAAACCCTGTCTCTACTAAAAACACAAAATTAGCTGGGTGTGGTGGCGCATGCCTGTAATTCCAGCTACTTGGGAGGCTGAGGCAGGAGAATCGCTTGAATCCGGGAGGCGGAGGTTGCAGTGAGCCAAGATTGCACCACTGCACTCCAGCTTGGGCCACAGAGCAAAACTCCATCTCAAAAAAAAAAAAAACAAACTTTTTTTTTTAATTAAAAAGAAATGTATTCTCCTTCTAGAATAATAGTTCTGGAAGCCAGAAGTCTGAAATCAAGGTGTCTGCGGGGTTGGTACCTTCTTGAGGGCTCAGAGGGAGAACCTGTTCCATGCCTCCTTGGCGTTCCTCAGCTTGTAGGCATGTCATTCAAGTTTCTGTCTCCATCTTCACAAGGCCTTCTTCTCTCTGTGTATCTATTTTTTTAAATTTTTCATTTTTTACATTATTTATTTATTTATTTATTTATTTTGAGATAGTGTCTCACTCTGTCTCCCAGGCTGGAGTGCAGTGACGCAATCATAGCTCACTGCAGCCTCCACCCCTCCGGGTTCAGGTGATCTTCCCACCTCAGCCTCCCACACGTGCCATCACACTCAGCTAATTTTTTCTTTTTTCTTTTTTTTTTGCAGAGATAGTGTTTTACTATGTCACTTGGGTTGGTCTTGAACTCCTGGACTCAAGTAATCCTCTTGCCTCAGCCTCCCAATTTGTTGAGATTATAGGCACGAGTGACTGCACCCAATAGTATCTAATTTGTAAAGATGAGGTCTGGCTGTGTTGCCCAGGCTACAGTGCCGTGGTGTGATCATAGCTCATGAACTGGTTCATAGCCTTAAATTCCTGGGTTCAAGCAATCCTCCCAGCCTCAGCCTCCCGAGTATCTGGGACTACAGGTGCATGCCCCCAAGCCGGGCTAATTTTTTTAAAAGTTTTTGTTGATCAGGCATGGTGACTCATTTCTGTAATGCCAGCACTTTGGGAGGTTGAGGTGGAAGGATTCTTGAGCTCAGGAGTTTGAGACAAAAATTTAAAAAATTAGCCAGGCATGCTGGCACTCACCTGTAGTCTTAGCTGCTCAGGAGGCTGAGGCTGGAGGATTGCTTAAGACCAGGAGATCCAGGCAGCAGTGAGCTAGATTGCACCACTGCACGGCACTCCAGCTGGGGTGACAGAGTGAAACCATGCCTCGGGGGGGAAGAAAAAGGTGTTTTTATAGAAACAGGTTCTCACTACGTTGCCCAATCTGGTCTCAAACTCTTTGCCTCAAGTGATCCTCCCACCTTGGCCTCCCGAGTAGCTGGGATTACAGATGTAAGTCATTGCATCTGGCTACACAGCCAGTCACTGGTCTTAGAAGAACACCAGTCACTGGATCGGAGCCTACCTTAATCCGGGATGACCTCATCTTAGTTACGTCTACGAAGACCCTGTTTCCAAATAAGGTCACATTCACGGGTTTCAGGGTTTAGGACTTGAACATACCTTTTAAGGGGACACAATTCTATCCACTCCAGTTAGATGGTTATTTTAATATGTATTAGAAACAAATGTTACACAACAGAGCATCAAGCTCATGACTTCTTAAGGTTGTTGATGTGGATCCAAAATTGTCTTTTAAAACATGATTTATGTCAGTGAAAACAGGAGTGCGGTAAAGAAATGTTTAGTAACAGTAGCTCACCCAGGTTTAACATGGCAGAGATCATAAGGGTGATGCAGAATTGACTCTGGATTGGAAATGCTGGTGGACAGGGAAATCCTGGCTTGGAAAGGGGGTGTGTTCATCCGGACAGTCACTTGTTTTTTTTGTTTGTTTGTTTTTGTTTGTTTGTTTGTTTTGAGACGGAGTCTCGCTCTGTTGCCCAGGCTGGAGTGCAGTGGTGCGATCTCTGTCCGCTGCAAGCTCTGCCTCCTGGGTTCACACCATTCTACTGCCTCAGCCTCCTGAGTAGCTGGGACTTCAGGTGTCCATCACCACGCACAGCTAATTTTTGTATTTTTAGTAGAGACAGGGTTTCACCATGTTAGCCAGCATGGTCTTGATCTCCTGACCTCATGATCCGCCCGCCTCGGCCTCCCAAAGTGCTGGGATTACAGGCGTGAGCCACCGTGCCCGGCCGGACAGTCACTCTTAATATCTACCCCAAGTCTTTCATGCTGCTATTTCAGACCATTTTTGAGGGCTGCTGAGAGTCATGTCTGTTAGGTTTGGGGGTTCTCCTCTCGGGCTCTGGGTAAAGATGGAAGCTCCCCCAGTGGAGAGGAGGAGGCTTTCTGGACCAGCTCTCCGCTAGAGAGGAAGAGTGCCCGCCCTTTCAGCTGCTATTGCATCGAGTCTTTCCTTCTGTGACTGGGTCTCGGCGTTGTGCCTCCTCTCCCTTTAGATGTGGATGAATGTGAGGTTGGGGGACACAACTGTGACCGTCATGCCTCCTGTCTCAACATCCCAGGGAGTTTCAGCTGTAGGTGCCTGCCAGGCTGGGAGGGGCATGGCTTCGAATGTCATGGTGAGTACCTGGGGGCAGGAAATCGGGGCAAAGCAGAAGAGGTAGGTGAGGGGCAAGGCAGTGGGAGGGTGGGGTGCGGGGGTGTCTGCAGGAGGGCAGTCAGGGTCGGAGGATTGGAGAGTCTTTCTCCCTTCTGCCCCCCACAATGCACACACCATGGGGTGGGGGGCCTGGGCTCCGTCTCCTGCAGACGTGGATGAATGCGTCTCCAAGGAGCACCGGTGCAGCCCAAAAGGTGACTGTCTCAATGTCCCTGGCTCCTACCGCTGCACCTGCCGCCAGGGCTTTACCGGGGATGGCTTCTCCTGCGAAGGTGAGATTAGGGGGTGGGAGGGCAGGGGCCCTAGAGGGACAGCCACGGGGGCTGAATTCACGGTGGCTGCCATGGTCACTCAACCTCCTGACTTCTTCTGACTCACTCATTGCTCCGTGGGTGCTGGAGAAGCTGTGTCCTCCGCCCAGGGGCTGCTACTGCCTGTCCACGGCTCCCTTGAACCCTTAAGTGCATGAAACGCTTCCTTCCTGGCTGGTCTCCTCCCTGGATCCGGAGTGACTGGGTACCCTCTCTGGGGTTCAAGAGTCCAGACCACCTCTCCCCTCCCTGACCCTGCTTCGGTCACTTGCCTCCCACCCCGAGTCAGGGACTGAGTCTCCAGGGCTACTTGCCTGGGACTCTGGCTGACAGCGAAGTGTTCCAGTGACTGGGGCCTCCCACCCACCCTCCGTGGGTCCGGGTCCACCGGTCTCCAGTCCTCCGAATCTTGGGACCCCTCAGACAGAGACGAATGTGCCGAGAACGTGGACCTCTGTGACAACGGGCAGTGCCTCAATGCGCCCGGCGGGTACCGCTGCGAATGTGAGATGGGCTTTGACCCCACTGAGGACCACCGGGCCTGCCAGGGTGAGGCCGGGCCCGGCAGGGCAGAGGACAGAGTGGGTGGGTCCCTGCCACAGACTCTGGGTGGGGCAGGCTGACCCAGGGTCCCCGCAGATGTGGACGAGTGTGCGCAAGGGAACCTCTGTGCATTTGGGAGCTGTGAGAACCTGCCTGGAATGTTCCGCTGCATCTGCGATGGTGGCTACGAACTGGACCGAGGGGGTGGCAACTGTACAGGTGTGAGGTCATCTGGGCTGGAAGGAGGGAGGAGAGAGCAGGAGCTGGGGCAGGGGACATGTCTTGCTCCCTCACTGCCCTCGGATCTCTTCTCAAGCATCCTCCCTTGGAGTCTTGCGGGGGTAGGGAGCACCTTGCCTGATGTCCCCATCGTTTCCTGTTCCTGTTCCCCTGCTGAATAAGTTCAGTGATTGAAGTGGCCCCTCCACCCTAGCTGCCGAAAGGGTCACCCACCTCTGTGTGTTTTAGAAATGAGCAGATGATAAATATTTTTGGCTTTGCAGGCCACACAGTCAGTCTCTGTCATAATGATTCAACTCTGCCATTGTAGCTCAAAAGCAGCCACAGGCAATATGTAAATGAATGAATGTGGCCCCTGTACCAATAAAACTTTATTGACACACATAGGTGGTGGACCGGATTTGGCCTACAGATCGGAGTGTGCTAACCCATGGTTTGAAAGTATTTTCTATAGATGGGTTTTGGCTGGGTGTGGTGGCTCATGCCCATAATCTCAGCACTTTGGAAGGCTGAGGTGGGAGGATCACTCGAGGCCAGGAGTTGGAGACCAGCCTGAGCAACATAGCAAGACCCCATCTCTAAAAAGTAAAAATAAAAATTAGCTGGGCATTGTGGTGCACAGCTGTAGTCCCAACTACTCCAAAGGCTGAGGCAGAAGGATTGCTTGAACCCAGGAGTTTGAGGCTGCAGTAAGCCGTGATTGCGCAACTGCACTCCAGCCTGGTCAACACAGCAAGACCCTGTCTCTAAACATCAATAAATTAAGAAAATGAAATAGATATGGTTTTCATATGTTGACTGAGTGGAACCCAGGGCAGGTAGAGTTCAACGAGCAAAACTCTGCCAAGCAGAACAGAGCAGGAGAAGGAATGGGATTAGAGGGGACAGGGCAGACTGGACGTTCCTGTCCTGTTAGGTTTCCTCCCAGGGACTGACATGACATTGTCCCCTGGTGCCCAGAAGCTGACCTTGAGTGAGGGCTGCAGCTTCCCAGGATGAAGCCAGGAGGGAGGGGGGCCGAGGCAGGGCTCCCTGCTGAGGACCACGCCTCCTTCCCACAGACATTAACGAGTGTGCAGACCCAGTAAACTGCATCAACGGCGTGTGCGTTAACACCCCCGGCAGCTACCTCTGCAGCTGCCCCCCGGATTTTGAGCTGAACCCCAGCGGAGTGGGCTGCGTGGGTGAGTCCATGCTCAGCTCCAGATCAGGGTTCTGGGGTCAGCAGAGGTGGGTGGGATTGCCCCCTGGGTTAACTCAGATGTCAACGTGTTCAAATCTACCTGCTCCTGACAAACGGGACATCTGCTGGTCTCCCACAAGAGCGATTGTCCTTGTCACCCGTTGAAATAGACACATGAATGCACACGCACACATGCGGCTTTCCCCCTGACTCCTGCTAACCATCCCCTTCTGCCTGTTCAGACACTCGGGCTGGGAACTGTTTCCTGGAGACGCATGACCGAGGGGACGGTGGCATTTCCTGCAGTGCTGAGATCGGAGTTGGTGTCACCCGGGCTTCCTGCTGTTGTTCCCTGGGCCGGGCTTGGGGCAATCCCTGCGAGCTGTGCCCAGTGGCCAACACCAGTGAGTCCCTGTGGGACCATTGAGCACCGTGGCCTGAGCCACCGAGACCTGGGAGCTCAGGGGGTCGTCTCTGCTAAGGGGAGGTGGGGCTTAGGCGACAGGAAAACCAAAAACTGGGGAAGGAGAGGGGCTCATCCTGGGTCATACAGTGTACTGTTGGCTGGGCTTCTCTCTAAGGCTGCTTTCTGTAAATTCTCTGTGTTTGTAGTCACTTAATCACTCAGTCAGTCAACAAACATTGAGAGTTCCTCTGTGTCATGTGCTGGGGGCTGCGGACTCGGAGAAGGATGAGCCATAGCCTCTGCACACTGCTTCTCCCTCACTCTTAAACCAAGTGTCAGGACTATGAGAGTAGAGCTGTCCTAAGGGTTTTCTTTGAGGCATAGCCATAGCTCAGGAGAAAGCTGTGGGGAAGAGAAAGCTGTGGGGAAGGCTTTCCAGGGGAGGAGGCGTGAGTGAGGTTTTGAAGGATGTGTAGGAGTTTTCCTAGCAGAGTAGGGGGAATGACGTGCAATGCAGTGAGAACAGTATGTGCAAAGTCCTCAGGTGTGAAACAGGGAGGTACCTGTCCACCTATTCAGGTGTGTGCGTGTATGAATGTCCAGGGTCTTCCTTGCATGGGGAAAACTTGCAGTTACACTAGGATATGGTTTTGGATCAGAAGGAGTCATCTTCTCTCCTTCCTGCCCCGAGCCACTACCATGTAACTCTGCTCACATGTTGAATGGGAACCCACATTTACACACACACACACACACAGCCCCAGGACTGGCCAAAGTCCCTTGGCCCTAAGAGGCTAAATAGATACGGGGATGTAGTTAGTACAGTAGAAGGATGGGAGCGCACTCTTGCGCCCTTTTCAGGCTTCCTGCTGTTGCTCCCCTGTTTCCCCTCAGTTTTGCCCCAATACTCCACCTCACAGGAGCCTGTTTCCCTTACAGCTGAGTACAGAACCCTGTGCCCGGGTGGTGAGGGCTTCCGGCCTAACCCCATCACTGTCATTCTGGAGGGTGAGTTCCTAGCAGACCATCCATCCATCTGTCTGCCTAAAGACTGACTTTTCTCTCATCCCCATCTCACCAAAGTGCAGAGTTGAGCAGTTTTGTCCTGGGATGGGGCAAACCTTTACACCTGGAGGCTGGGCAGCAGGACCACACTATGCTTTTAGTTTGTGTTGATTTTTTTTATCTGTTCTTTCAGCCATTTCTTCCACTTGTTGGTATATTGATCTTTTCATTTGTCCCCCATCTTTCCATTCATCCTCCATCCTTCCATCCATTTATCCTTCCATCCACCCATCCTTCCATCCATCCATCCTTCCTTCCATCCATCCATTCATCGATCCATCCATCCATCCTTCCATCCATCCATTCATCCATCCTTCTGCCCATTTTTTCCATCCATACATACATACATACATTCTTCCATCCAGCCATCCTCCATATACCCATTCATCCATTCTTCCTTCCACACTTCCATTCAACCATCCTCCATCTACCCATTCATCCATCCCTCACTCATCCCTCTCCTATCCTTTTATCCATCCATCTAGTCACCCATTCATTCCCTCTCCTTCATCTATACCCCATTCTTTCATCCATCCCCAATCTTTCTGTCCATTCATCCTTCCATCCACCCGTCCTTCCATCCATCCATCCATCCATCCTTCCACCTGACCATCCATCCATTCATCCATCCTTCCACTCATCCTTCCATCCATTCATCCTTCTACCCATCCAACCTCCTCCATCTACCCATTCATCTATCCTTCCTTACATCCTTCCATCCAACTCTCCTTTATCTACCCATTCATCCATCCTTCCATTCGTCCATCCTTCCATCCATCCCTCCATCCTTCCATCCAGCCATGCTCCATCCACCCATTCATCACTCATCTCTCTGCTGTCCTTGTGTGCATCCATTCACCCATCCATCCATCCCCATCCTTCATCTAGCCCCCATTCATCCATCCATTAACCTATATCCCACTCTTCCATCCATCCATCTCCCACCCACCTATCTCTCATTCTTCTATCCATCTACTCACCCATCCATCTATCCCCTATTCACCCATCCATTCTCAATACATCCATCTATCCACTCATCCATCCACCCATTTCCCATCCACCTATTCTATTCCCCCCATTCATCCACCCTTCCATCCATCTTCTATATCCCATCTGTTTAGCCCATTCATCCCCCATCCTCCATCCATCCATCCATCCATCCATCCATCCATCCATCCACTTATCCACCCATTCACTCTTTTGTCTATCTACTCACCTATCCATCCACCTTCCTATCTATCCACCTTCCTATCCATCCACCTGACTACCCATTCACCTTCCTACCCATCCACCTTCCTACCCATCCACCTTCCTATCCATCCACCTTCCTATCCATCCACCTTCCTACCCATCCACCTTCCTATCTATCCACTCACTCATCATCTCATTCATTGACCCACTTGCTTATTTACCCATTCACTGTTTTCCTATCCATGCATCCATCTGCTCATCCATCCATTCATCCATCCTCCCATCCATCCTTTTTTTAGGGAGTGACAAGGTTGGAGAAGACTATTCTCCATCTAGAGGAAGAAAACTATCTAGTTCTCTATCTAGAGGAAACTATGTGGTGGATGGGAGAATGGGCTAACAGTTGAAGGGAATGGAGTTGAATTTAGGGTAACATTAACTCAAGAGAGTCTGTGTCCAGCCGTCAAGATAGACCCTTCGAATGTCTGTCAGTCATGGACAGCTCTTGGGGATCCTCGAGAGGGCCCTGGGAAACCTAGAGCTTACCGCGGGTGCCCCTTAAGTCCTCTGTATGGGTTTAGCTCCCAAACGTGGCTTCCTTACTTCCTGACAGACATCGACGAGTGCCAAGAGCTGCCAGGGCTGTGTCAGGGGGGTGACTGCGTCAACACCTTTGGCAGTTTCCAGTGTGAGTGCCCACCTGGCTACCACCTCAGTGAGCACACCCGCATCTGTGAGGGTGAGCATGGACTCTCCTTGGGGTGGGTCAGGCTCTCCCGCTCTCTCCCTGCCTTCGTGCCCTGCCAAGCCTCACAAGGGTCGAGGAGGGAAGGCCTCATAGAAAGGCTTCTGCCCTCTGCCTCCTCTTTTGTCATGATCTGTCAGTTCCCTCTTGCTGCTTTTAAGATGTTCATGGCCGCTGTGGATCTGTGGCGTTGGGGATGGTAGGCAGGACCTTAAAAATGCCACGACACTCCCTTACAAAGTACAGCAGCTTCTTTCTTCACCGTTTCTTTGTCTGGGTGTTGTAAGCTTTTGACTGGATTCCAGAGTTCTGCAAAAGTTGATTTTTGTCTGTTTCGCCAGCTCAATAGTTGCTTTTGTGGAGGAATGGAGCCCTGGAGTTCCCTACTCTGCTATTTTTGGTGACATCACTCTTAGCATGCTAATATTCCACCACCTATTTTTGCCTGCTAGCTAAGAATACTTTATTACACTTTTTTCAGCGGTTGAAAAAAACAAAAGAAGAATAACATTTTGTGACACATGAAAATTATATGAAATTCAAGGCTGGGTGCGTGGCAGCTCACACTGGTAATCCCAGTGCTTTGGGAGGCTGAAGTGGGAGGATTGCTTGAGGCCAGGAGTTCAAGACAAACCTGGGCAACTTGGCAAGACCTTGTCTCTACAAAAAATTAAAAAGTTAGCCAGGCATGGTAACCCATGCCTGTAATCCCAGCTACTTGGGAAGCTGAGGCAGGAGGATCATGTGAGCCTCGAAAGTTGAGGCTGTAGTGAGCTGTGATTGTGCCACTGCACTCTAGCCTGGGTGACAGAACAAGACCCTGTCTTTAAAAAAAAAAAAAAAGGCTGGGCACTGCTCCTGCTTGTAATCCCAGCACTTTGGGAGGCCGTGGTGGGCAGATCACAAGGTCAGGAGTTCGAGACCAGCCTGGCCAACATAGTGAAACCCCATCTCTACTAAAAATACAAAAATTAGCTGCGCATGGTGGCACACGCCTATAGTCCCAGCTACTCAGGAGGCTGAGGCAGGAGAATCACTTGAACCTTGGAGGCGGAGGTTGCGGTGAGCCGAGATGAGGCCATTGCACTCCAGCCTGGGCAACAGAGTGAGACTCTGTCTGAAAAAAAAAAGGAAAGAGAGAGAGAGGAAGGAAGGGAGGGAGGGAGGGAGGGAGGGAGGAAGGAAGGAAGGAAGGGAGAAAGTTGTATAAAATTCAAATTTCAGGGGTCCATAAATAAAATTTCCTTGGAGCACAAGCAGTGCCACAGTGTGTTTGCATATTGTTTGTGTCTGCTTTCTTACTACATTGGCAGATTGAATAATCATGACACACTGTAGTTTGGTCTGCAAAACCAAAACGATCTGGCCCTTTACAGAAAAAGCTTACTGCTCCTGGACTAGAGTAATGATCAGATTGAGAATCAAATTTTTTCCCCCAAGAATACTTTATCCATAAGGTTCTTGATTCCTATCATATCATATTAGGAAGACATGGATGATCTATTCTTGGTGATTATAAAACTGACTCGTGAACTCAGGTCATTTTGTTCCTAATAGAAGCAGTATCATCATCAACTTTATTTTTATGAATTTCTTTCTTTTTTTTTTTTTTAGAGCCAGTGTCTCACTCTGTTGTCCAGGCTGGAGTGCAGTGTTGTAATCACAGCTCACTGTAGTCTTGACCTCCTGGACTCAGGTGATCCTCCCACCTCTGCCTCTCAAGTAGCTGGGACCACAGGTGTGTGCCACCATGCCCAGCTAAATTTTCATTTTTTGTAGAAATGGGACCTCACTATGTTGCCCAGGCTGGTCTCAAACTCTTGGCCTCAAATGATCCTCCTGCCTTGGCCTCCCAAAGCAGGGATGATAAGCATGAGCAACTGCATCCGGCTTGTAAACTTTTTTTTTGTTTTTCCCTTAACATCATGTTGTTTTTGTTTGTTTGTGGGTTTTTGTTTGTTTGTTTTTTTAGAGCCAGGATCTCATTCGGCACCCAGGCTGGAGTGCAGAGGTGTGATCATGGCTCACTGCAATCTTAACTTCCTGGACTCAAGTGATGCTCCCAAGTGGCTGGGACTGCAGGCATGCACCACCATGCCCAGCTAATTTTTTAAAATTTTTAGTAGAGATGGGGTCTTGCTATGTTGCCCAGACTGGTCTCGAACTCTGAGCTGAAATGATCCTCCCATCTCAGCGTCACAAAGTGCTCAGATTACAGACATGAGCCACCATGCCCAGCCCATATTACAGTTTTCTTCATCACTAAGATGTGTGTGCATTTTAGGCTGATTTTGAAACCAAACTCAGGTCCCTAGTGAAGTGGCCTTGCTGGGTCTCTGGAGGGGAGTTATTCAGACAATTCCTGGATGCTGCCCACTGTTCCCCTCCACTCCTCCTTTCCTTGCAGATATTGACGAATGCTCCACACACTTGGGCATCTGTGGCCCTGGCACCTGCTACAACACCCTGGGAAACTACACCTGTGTCTGCCCTGCAGAGTACCTCCAAGTCAATGGTGGCAACAACTGCATGGGTAAGAAGCATGATGACCTAGGGAAATGGCAATCACAGAAGCAGCACCTGGGCATGGGAGGAACTGCTGGGAGACTTCAAGCCTATGGACAGGGAGGGTAAGCATATATGAAGTGCTAATATGTGGCAGCAAACAAAACCACAGGATTCAGGAGCCCAGAGCTGCCATGAACAGTTGCTCAGGTTGTGCACTGCTCAAAAAAGGCTGAAAAAAAGGAATGGATCCCCTAAGTGTGTTGGGGGAGAGACATCAAGCCAATCAAGCCAGCCAGTAATCCCCCCCCCTTTTTTTTTTTGAGATAGAGTCTCACTGTGTTGCCCTGGCTGGAGTGCAATGGCACAGTCTCGGCTCATTACAACCTCCACCTCTGAGGTTCAAGTGATTCTCCTGCCTCAGCCTCCCAAGTAACTGGGATTACAGGCATGTGTCACCACACCTAGCTAGTTTTTGTATTTTTAGCAGAGACAGGGTTTCGCCATGTTGGCCAGGCTGGTCTCGAACTCCTGACCTCAAGTGATCTGCCCGCCTCAGCCTCCCAAAATTCTGGGATTACAGGCATGAACCACTGTGGCTGGCCAAGCCAGTAATCTTCAAATGAATGAGTTAACGAGTTCCCATCTCTTTGGCTCCCTCTTCCACTGATTTAGGCGACCCTTACCCAAATTCTTCTTTATGCCAACTACAGATATGAGGAAGAGTGTCTGCTTCCGGCACTATAACGGCACATGTCAAAATGAGCTGGCCTTCAACGTGACCCAAAAAATGTGTTGCTGCTCCTACAACATTGGCCAGGCCTGGAATAGACCCTGTGAGGCCTGCCCCACTCCCACCAGCCGTGAGTAACCCTCCTCAACCTTCTTCCCAGCCTGGCCCCTCGTAGCATAATGGTTAAGAAAACACAGTGCCCTTAGGGCTCTTAGATTAATTCTCCTTGTTCTGATGAGAGTCAGAGAGTTGAAGTTCTGTCCCTCTATTAGTTCATTCTCATAATGCTGTGAAGAAATCCTGGATACTGGGTAATTTATAAAGAAAAAGAGGTTTGGCTGGGCGTGGTGGCTCACGCCTGTAATCCCAACAGTTTGGGAGACCAAGGCGGGTGGATCACTCAAGGTCAGGCATTCGAGACCAGCCTGGTCAACATGGTGAAACCCTGTCTCTACTAAAAATACAAAAAAAAAAAAAATTATCTGGGCATGGTGATGCAGGCTCATAATCCCCGCTACTCGGGAGGCTGAGGCAAGAGAATTGCTTGAACCTGGGAGGTGGGGGTTGCAGTGAGCCGCTATCACACCACTGCACTCCAGCCTGGGTGACAGAGCAAGACTTCATCTCAGAACAGAAAAAAAAAAAAAAAAAGGAGGTTTAAAGGACTCACAGTTCCACATGGCTGGGAAGGCCTCACAATCATGGCAGAAGGTGAAGGAGGAGCAAAAGCATGTCTTAGGCAGGCAAGAGAGCGTGTGCAGGGGAACTGCCCTTTATAAAACTATCAGATCTCACGAGACTCATTCACTATCACGAGAATAGCACGGGAAAGACCCGCCCCCATAACTCAATTACCTCCCACCGGGTCCCTCCCATGGCATGTGGGGATATGGGAGCTACAGTTCAGGTTGAGATTTAGGTAGGGACGCAGCCACCATGTATGGAAGGCAATACTTTAAAGTGAGCAAGGCAGCTTTTCTTCCATTTTGCAGATTTCGAGAATTCAGGATGGATCAATGGAGTTTTCATGGATGGGGAAGGCCCTTGATGATTCACAGGAGTAGCTGGGGGTGGGATGGGCGGGGGGGGTTCGGTAAATGTCCCAGGCTAGGGAGGAAAGCACAGCTGGTTAGAGAGACCATAGACCTCCTGGGCTGGGGAAGGGGCAGACCTGGAGAAACTCAGAGCCAAGATTGGGACCCTGATGGGAACATCGGTCAGGATGAGGGAAGGTGTTCTAGGCAGGGGCACAACAGGAGCCAAGGCCTGGAGGCATGACTGAACAGTGTATTGACAGCAGGAATGAGTCCTGTTAGAATGATCTAGCAGCCAGCCCAGGCACCAGGAAGAGCTGCAGGAATGGGGCAGTGATGGGAAGGGGGCTTCTAGGGGTTTATAGCCATATTCATTCCCCAGAGCTGCTACAAAACATTACTGCAAACTAGGTGGCTTTAAAAACCAGACATCGTGGCTCATATCTGTAATCCCAGCTACTTGGGAGCTAAAGTGGGAGGGTCACCTGAGCCTGGGAGGTTGAGGCTGCAGTGAGCCGTGATTGCACCGGAGCACTCCAGCCTGGGTGACAGAGTGAGACTTTGTCTCAAAAAAATTAAATTAAATTAAATTAAATAAGTGGAAGGAGGGAAAGGGTGGGGAGAGCAAAAAAAGTTCAAGGTGGCCAGTTGAGGGCTGGGCTCCAGGGTTGAGGTGTCTCCTCCAGATGGGGAGCGGGTTAGGGTCAGACCTGCAGCCCCAGACTCAACGTGGTTCCCCTTTGCGCAGCTGACTACCAGCTTCTATGCGGAAACCAGGCCCCGGGATTCCTCATTGACATCCACACGCGGAAGCCCCTTGGTGAGTGAGCAGTTCCTGCTCTATCCCTGGGTACCCATCCACCTGGGTCTGCTTCTTCCCACCCCTCCCCTCCCCTACAGCTCTTTTCCTTACATCCATTCCTCCATCCTCCCGTCTTCCTCCTCCCACACACCTCCAACTCCCCAGGAATCCTGCCCTCAAAAACACTTTTTTTTTTTTTTTTAAAAAATGACACTTTAAAATTTTTATTAAACCGTTATCCATTTTTTAAAATGATGGTTAAATATATGCAACATAAAATTTACCTTTCGAGCCATGTGCGGTGGCTCATGCCTGTAATCCCAGCACTTTGGGAGGCCGAGGTGGGTGGATCAGGAGTTCGAGACCAGCCTAGCCAACATGGTGAAACTCTGTCTCTACTAAAAATACAGAAATTAGCTGGGCGTGGTGGTGCGTGCCTGTAATCCCAGCTACTCAGGAGGCTGAGGCATGAGACTCGCTTGAACCTAGGAGGCAAAGATTGCAGTGAGCTGAGATCTCGCTGCACTCCAGCCTGAGGGATAGAGTGAGACTTTTTTTTTTGTCTCCGGAAAAATACCATTTGAACCATTTTTAAGTGTGCAGTTCAGTGGCATTAAGTACACTTGCATTGTTTTGCAACTATCACCATCGTCATCTCTAGAACTTTCTCATTTCCTCCCACTGAAACTCTGTCCCCATGAAACTTTCACTCCCCATCCCCTCAGTCCCTGGAACCCACCATTCTACTTTCTTTTTTTTTTTTTTTTTTTTAGACAGAGTCTTGCTCTGTCACCCAGGCTGGAGTGCAGTGGCGTGATCTCTGCTCACTGCAAGCCTGGCCTCCCAGATTCATTCCATTCTCCTGCCTCAGCCTCCCGAGTAGCTGGGACTACAGGTGCCT
>NW_012115377.1:5637186-5649715 GCF_000951035.1 Colobus angolensis palliatus | reverse complement strand
CGCCACCTCGCCTGGCTAATTTTTTTTTTTGTATTTTTAGTAGAGACGGGGTTTCACCATGTTAGCCAGGATGTTCTCGATCTCCTGACCTCGTGATCCGCCCGTCTCAGCCTCCCAAAGTGCTGGGATTACAGGCTTGAGCCACCGCGCCCGGCCCTCTCTGGACATTCTTATGCTTTATGGCTGGAATATTTCTTTCTAGTTTTTTCTTCCTTCATTACATAATAGGTCTCCCACTGAAAATATATGACGTTGGTTTCTGGGGCATTTTACATAAATTATGTAATGCTTGACATGTTGGTAACAACTTGCTTTTTTCATCCAAATTGTGTCTTGAGGAACTGGCCAGGTTATTATCTGCCATGTAGCCTCTCTCTTTGCCCTGCCTAGAAGTGTTTCATGGTGCAGATACATCCCAGGTTCCCCACTGATGGGAACTTAGGTTGTTTCCAGTCCCCCACTGATGGACACTTAGGTTGTTTCAGATCCCCTTTTGATGGACACTTGGGTTGTTTCCAGTCGCCTATTGATAGACAGGTGGATTGTTTCCAGTGCCCTACGGATGGACACTTACATTGTTTATAACAATTTTATTCAGATATAATTCACATACCACACACTTCACCCATTTAAAGTGTCCTATTTAGTGGTTTTGATTACATTCACAGTTATGCACCCATCACCTAAATCTAAGTTTAGAACTCATTTTCATCACACAAAAATAACATTTTCATCACAGTCCCCTGTTGATGGACGTTTAGTTTGTTTCCAGTCCCCCTTTGATGGATATTTAGGTTATTTCCAGTCCCCTATTGGTAGGCACTTAGGTTGTTCCCAGTCCCTCACTGATGTACACTTAGATTGTTTCCAGTCCCCCACTGATGTACACTTAGATTGTTTTCAGTCCCCCACTGATGGACACTTAGATTGTTTTCAGTCCCCCATTGATGGACACTTAGGTTTTTCAAGTTCCCTTTTGATGGACACTTAGGTTCTTTCAAGTTCCCTTTTGATGGACACTTAGGTTGTTTCCAGTCCCCTACTGATAGACATTTTCATTGTTTATATATAACAGCTTTATTGAGATATAATTCACATACCACACACTTCACCCATTTAAAGTGTCCTATTCAGTGGTTTTGAGTACATTCACAGTGTTACACAACCATCACCTCAATCTAAGTTTAAAACATTTTCATCACACAAAAGTAAACCCTATGCCTATTAACAGTCACTCCCTTTACCCCCTCCCTTCTGCCCCTGGCAACACAATCGACTTTCTGTCTCTATTGATTTGCTATTTCTGGACATTTCCTTTAAATGGAGTCATGCAATATTGTTCTTGTGTGTCTGGCTTCTCTTAGAATAATTATTTTAGGTTTCAACCACATTGTCACATGTTAAAGGGCTTTATTCCTTAATAAGGCTGAAGAATATTCCATGGTACAGACATCCTGTATTTTGCTCTGCATTCATCAATTGATGTTTCCAGTTTCTTGCTAAATAGCATCTCATACCGCTATGCTGCTTATGCTTAAGGCCGTTTCTTTCCAGCAAGGTTGCTGGGTCACAGGAAATGTGCATTTTTAGTTGAGAAAAACACACACTCACTCTCTGCTCTTCTCTTTCCTCCCACATCCTGATCTCTTTCTGGTGTGAGTGGATGTATTTTGGCCACAGCAAGATTTTTTTGAGTGTGTGCTAGTTTGTGGCCACAACATCCTCAACCAGACTGCAGGGCTAGTGGGTCCCTTCGCTTAGGGTCACTGGAAGTCCCAGGGGGCTGGGCTGCCCCTAATGGCAGATGCCCTCTGCAGACATTGATGAGTGTGGGGAGATCCCCGCCATCTGTGCCAGTGGTGTCTGCATCAACCAGATGGGGAGCTTCCGCTGCGAGTGCCCCACAGGCTTCAACTACAACAGCATCCTGCTGGCTTGTGAAGGTGCCACCTCTCCCTGTTCCCAGCCCTGGGGTCTGGGTGGGATGCATGTCTGCTACTGTGCAATCTGGAGAAGTAACTAAAACTCTGTAAGCTTCCATTTCCGCATCTGTATAATGGGCTAACACCTTTCCAAGGGCCTCCATCTCATATAACCACCCTCACTCCAGCTCTGGCTGCTTCCAGAGAGACCACCTGTTCCGAAGCATTGGACTGGGTTTCAGGTTTGATTCTGTCAGGATGGGCTTCTCTGTCACCCCCACCTCATTTGCTGTATTTGCCCAGATGTCGATGAGTGTGGCAGCAGGGAGAGTCCCTGCCAGCAGAATGCCGACTGCATCAACATCCCCGGCAGCTACCGCTGCAAGTGCACCCGAGGGTACAAACTGTCGCCAGGCGGGGCTTGTGTGGGTGAGCAGGGTCTCTGGGAGGAGGTGAGGGAGCTGGGCTCTGTTGCCCATGGGGACTTAGATGGGGTATGGCTCTGTCCAGGTCTTTCTCCTTATCTATACTATTAGAGGGATCGGGGATGTATTGAGAGTATCTGTTAATAGGATGTGATGGAAGTGACAGCTCAGGTCAATGCTGAGAGCCTGACGCCCCTGGTGGAAGTTTGAGTGGGGAACTTCAAGGCAGGCTCTGGCTTCTCCATTGCAGTAGGGAGAGCTCAGGCAAACACTGTGTGGTAGGGGCCCTGGGGACACCATGCTGTCTGCACCCCCAGGACGGAATGAGTGTCGGGAGATCCCGAATGTCTGTAGCCATGGCGACTGCATGGACACAGAAGGCAGCTACATGTGTCTGTGTCACCGTGGATTCCAGGCCTCTGCAGACCACACCCTGTGCATGGGTGAGACCTTCATCTTCCCCCTCCTTTCAAGTCAGGCTGCCGGGGGTCTACACCTCCCCTGGGATGGACGTGGTGTTTCTGTCCATCCTAGTTCACAGACAGATCCAAGTTTGGGTCCTGACATTAAGATCTTGGGTAAATGGCTGATCTGCCTCCTTGTGCCTCAATTTTCCCATTTGTAAAATGGGGGTGATAGATCACACCAGGAGTACTTCCCAGCCATCACCCCCAGGGGTCACTGTCCAGTCATCTAGGCAGGGCTAGGTGCAGGGCAGGACCGCTAGGTCCAGCTGGCCTCTCACTCCCTAAGTCCCCCAATGCCCTGGGTGAGCTGGGCTGGGCTCTCGGGCTTTGCTTCTGCAGACATTGATGAGTGTGACCAGCAGCCTTGTGGAAATGGGACCTGCAAGAACATCATCGGCTCCTACAACTGCCTCTGCTTCCCTGGCTTTGTGGTGACACGCAATGGGGATTGTGTGGGTGAGTCGGCTCAGTTGGCAGGCTGGCCACAGAGTAGGTTCTCAGAATCTAAGGAAGTGAATCTAGAAATTGACCACAGAAAGATGCCCAGAAAGTCCCCAAATATTTAGAAATTAAATAACATACTCCTAAATAATCCATAAGTCAAATAAATCATAAGGAAAATTAGAAAATATTTTGAAGTAAAAGAAAATGAAAATGAAAGCATAACATATGAAAATACACAGGATGTAGCTAAGGGAGCACTTACAGGCAAATTCATAGCATTACATGATTATATTAGAAAATATCAGCAACTACCTCATAAGATAGGTGGAAGGTTAATACACACAGTCTATACATGAGTGATCAAGTTGAAGCCAATGCTATCAACTTAGTTGCAGACAGAAGTACAAGGAAGGCTTGATCCCTTCAAGTTTTGTGGGTGACCTGGCCTGCCTATCTCCCCTCTACAGATTTTGACGAGTGTACTACCCTGGTGGGGCAGGTGTGCCGATTTGGCCATTGCCTCAACACAGCTGGTTCCTTCCACTGCCTCTGCCAGGATGGCTTTGAGCTCACAACTGATGGGAAGAATTGTGTGGGTGAGTCTGCATATGGTGCTTGGAGGCATCTCAACCAGCCCCTGCTCCATGTACACCATAGTTTGGTACTTCTGGGTGGGCACAGATCCATGTACTACCCAAGCATTTATTTTAAGCTTTAAAAAAATAATGCCCAGCACTTTGGGAGGCTGAGGTGGAAGGATTGCTTGAGGCCAGGAGTTTGAGACTAGCCTGGGCAACATAGTGAGCCCTCGTCTCTACAAAGAAATTAAAATTAGCCAGGAGTGGTGGCTATTGCCTGTAGTCCTAGCTACTCGGGAGGCTGGGGCAGGAGAATCACTTGAGCCCAGGAGTTTGAGGCTGCAGTGAGCTATGATCACACCACTGCACTCCAGCCTGGGCAACAGGGAAAGATCCTATCTCAAAATAAATAAATAAAGTAAATAATTATAAAACCAGTACATCAAACCTATGTTTTTATGTATGGGATTTAAGGTGTAGGGTGAGGCTGTCTTGAAAATGTAAGTTCCCAGAAGCAAAGAATAGTAGAAGCGCTAAATGGATACCATGGAAGGAATCTGCTGGTGGTGCCAGATTAGGAATCTTGCTACCTCTTCCCACTGGACACCATCTGGCCCCATCTATAACCCCACAAGAGTCAGATAATCCTTCCCCAGCTGTCCCTGTGGTCCTGAGTCTCAGCCCTTGCCCTGGAGCCAGAATTGCCACTGCAAGGGCTTGTCCTGGGGCCCTCGGTGATCACACAGTAATTGCAGGTGTTGGTCCCAGTCCCAGGTGAGCCCCCTGCATCCTGGCTGGCACAAGGACCCTTCTTTCTTCTTTTCACAGACACCAATGAGTGCCTCAGCCTCGCAGGAACCTGCCTACCAGGCACGTGCCAGAACCTCGAGGGCTCCTTCCGTTGCATCTGTCCCTCTGGCTTCCAGGTGCAGAGTGACCACTGCATTGGTGAGTGTCCAGCTCCAACTCCCATTTTTGGGACCAGGGAGTGCCTCTATTTCTCCATCCATAAAATGGGAATACCAGCTAGGGTTGTGACGAAGGTGGAGATGTACTCAACGCAGAGTCAAACACAGCTTCATAAACTATTATTGTCATTCTGATTGTTTCTGGACTTTGCGCTCAGAATTTTGTCTCTGGTGCCCACAGGCTTCCTCATGAATCCTATAAATTGACATGGGAGTGGGGGTCTCACCGTTTCTCAGTGCACCCAAACGTAGAGCTCCTCACTTGCTAACTGGTGATCAAGGACCAGTCTGGCCCAAGCTTCACTGTTGTAATCACCTCTAGAGATGATTTCATGCAGTCTGGACTAACCAGTCTGACCTTATCTCGTTTGGTTCATTTATCCACTTGAGCTAGCCTCAGAGAGTGTGGGCTAACCTGGACCAACCTGGGCTGAGCAGATGAGCTACCTTGTTCACTGTAGTCTAACCTGGACCAGTCTGGCCTGAGCAGATGGGCTACCCTGGGCTAACCTGAACCAGTCTGGCCTGAACTCCTCTGATCTGGGCTTCCATCTGGGCTAGCCTTGTATAATCTGAACCAGTCTGGCCTGGTCTCTTCTGATCTACTTTTTTTTTTTTTTTTTTTGAGACAGAGTCTCACTCTCAGCTCACTGCAACCTCCACCTCCCGGGTTCAAGAGATTCTCCTGCCTCAGCCTCCCAAGTAGCTGATTACAGGCGCTTATCACCACACCTGGCTAATTTTTGTATTTTTAGTAGAAACGGGGTTTCATCATGATGGCCAGGCTAGTCTCAAACTCCTGACCTCAAACCATCCTCCCACCTTAGCCTCCCAAAGTGCTGGGAATGCAGGCATGAGTCACCACGCCCGGCCTATTCTGATCTATTCTATTTGGGCTAGCTTAATACAACATGAGCTAACCCCATCCAGTGTAGGGTAAATATATCCAGTCTCAGTTAGCTTTGTGCAATTTTATTTTTTTTTAAGGTTTTAAATTTTTTTTCTATTTTTTCTTATTTTAATCTCAACAGTTATGGGGGAACAGGTGGGTTTTGCTTACATGGATAAGTTCTTCAGTGGTGATTTCTGAGATTTTGGTGCACCTGTCATCTGAGTAGTATACAATGTACCCAGTATGTAGTCTTTTATCCCTCACCCCCCTCCCATCTTTCCCCGGGAGTCCCCAAAGTCCTTTATGTCATTATTATGCCTTTGCATCCTCATAGATTAGCTCCCGCTTATAAGTGAGAACATACGATATTTGATTTTCCATTCCTGAGTTACTTCACTTAGAATAACGGCCTCTAGCCCCATCCAAGTTGCTGCAAAGAACATTATTTTGTCTTTTTTTTTGATGGAGTCTCGCTCTGTCACCCAGGCTGGAGTGCAGTGGCACGATCTCTGCTCACTGCAATATCCACCTCCCAGGTTCAAGCGATTCTTCTGCCTCACCCTCCTGGTAGCTGGGATTACAGGTGCGCACCACCACAGCGCCCAGCTAAATTTGGCATTTTCAGTAGAGACAGGGGTTTTACCATGTTGGCCAGGCTGGTCTCCAGCTCCTGAACTCAAGTGATCCACCGACCTTGGCCTCCCAAAGTGCTGGGATTACAGGTGTGAGCCACTGTGCCTATTTTGTTCCATTTTGTGGCTGAGTAGTATTCCACGGTGTATTACATACCACATTTTCTTTATCTACTCATTGGTTGATGGGCATTTATAAACATGATGGTTCCCTATTTCCGCGATTGTGAATTGTGTTGCTATAAACATGCATGTGAATGTGTCCTTTTCATATAATGACTTATTTCCTTTGGGTAGATACCCAGTAGTAGGATTGCTGGATTGAATGGTAGTTCTACTTTTAGTTCTTTAAGGAATCTCCATGCTGTTTTCCATAGAGGTTGTACTATGTGCAGTTTAAGTCTCTAATCATGAACTCTTCCTGACCATGACCTTTACTCTGGAGACACCTTCCGGGAAGGACCTACGTGCACACACAATGCTCACCTCGTGCTACAGCTCATACTGAGCTCTCAGGACCCCAGCCCCGCTGCAGCCCCTGGCTGGACCTGCACTCCATCTGCCCCTCCTCACAGCTCAGTCCTCTCCCCATTGGTGGAGGTCCTGCTTGCCCCCCACCCAGCTCTTGTCCCCGCCCTTCCAGACATCGACGAGTGCTCAGATGAGCCCAACCTCTGCCTCTTTGGCACCTGTAGCAACAGCCCTGGGAGCTTCCAGTGCCTTTGCCCACCTGGCTTTGTCCTCTCTGACAATGAGCACCGTTGCTTTGGTGAGTCTGCACAGGGCTTAGGGAAGAGGGTGGGAAGTGGGGTGGGGAAGGGTCAGCAAAGAGGGCTGTGGTTTCTTGTATGACCCTACGGGAGCTTTGACCAGGCAGAGGTGTCTCTCTGCATTAGCAGGGTTATCCTAGTGCCAGCAACCTCTTGGCTATAGAGGTCATGTCTACGGAGGGCTAACCTGGTCCATTTTGAGCTAGCCTGTGTGTGCTTCATTTAGGTTTTCTTTGTATTAGTCACATGACTGTAGGCTGTCAATAGGCTGGTTTCGTCCAGTTTGAGCTAGCCTAGACTACTCTGGGCTGGCTCCATTTCAGCTGGGCTAGCCTCATCTACTGTGGGCTAACCTCACCCAGCTTGAGCCAGCCTGTTCTCTCACAGGTCAGAGGCAATAAGAGTGAGAGCAGAGCCTGCAGTTCACCTCAACGAATAATTGCTGTTCTGGGAGGCTGGGACTCCAGCCTGCTGGTGAGGACTTGATAGGTGTCTAGAACCGAGGATTTGGGGTTTGGAGTCTGAATTCCAGGATTCTCAGGCTTTCTGGAATCAGTCATTTTGCCTCTCCAGGAAGGGGTTTTTGATCCAAGAGTAACCACCGAGTTTGATCTTTCTTCTTGGCATGAGAACACCCCAAAGCAATGAAGTGGGGTGCGATTCCAGCTGTCCCCTCAAAACTCCAGTGCAGGTTGGGGGCGGTGGCTCTTGCCTGTAATACCAGCACTTTGGGAGGCTGAGGTAGGCTGATCACCTGAGGTCAGGAGTTTGAGACCAGCCTGGCCAATGTGGTGAAACACCATCTCTACTAAAAATACAAAAATTAGCTGGGTGTAGTGGCACATGCCTGTCACCCCAGCTACTTGGGAGGCTGAGGCAGGAGAATCAATTGAACCTGGGAGGTAGAGGTTGCAGTGAGCCGAGATCATACAACTGCACTCCAGGCTGGACGACAGAGCAAGACTCCATCTGAAAAAAACAAAAAACAAAAAACAACCAACAACAACAACAATGAAAAACCCAGGGCAGATCCTCATTGGCCCAGAGTAGGTCACGTGTCCATCTTCAAACCAATCACCATGACCAGGGGCATGGCATGTTCTGATTGGCCACTGGCAGGATCAGCACAACCTATTCACCAGGACTGGGGTGCGGGAGGTCAGAGGGGCAGGTGGGCACTGCCAGTGGCCCTCAATCAGGGTAATGGAGCCCCCACCCCACAGACACACGGAAGAGTTTCTGCTTCACCCGTTTTGAGGCTGGGAAGTGCTCGGTGCCCAAAGCTTTCAACAGCACCAAGACCCGCTGCTGCTGCAGTAAGAGGCCTGGGGAGGGTTGGGGAGACCCCTGTGAGCTGTGTCCCCAGGAAGGCAGCGGTGAGTGCCCACCCCTGTCCAGCCTCCCCTGTCATGATGCGCCCTCACTTTCCTCTCTCATTCTTCCCTCATCCTTCCCTGCACACACCTGGGGGCTGCACCTGGGCCCTGACTCTGACTCCCCTCCTCTTCTCCGTCCAGCTGCCTTTCAGGAGCTCTGCCCCTTTGGCCACGGGGCAGTCCCAGGCCCGGATGACTCCCGAGAAGGTGAGCCTCTCACCCACCTGCTAAGAGCGCCTTCTGGGCCACCCAGATCCATCTCCGCACTGCCTGGGTCTCTTGAGTCTCAGGCTCCCTCTGAGAGCCCGAGTGGCCCTGGACCCTGCCGGCCTGGGGCTTGGGCTCTCATCCCCTCGGGGCCTTGAGTGTGGCCGGGGCTCTGGGGATTGCATGGTGACAGGAGCCATGTCTGCAACACCTGCCACCCGCAGACGTGAACGAGTGTGCAGAGAACCCTGGCGTCTGCACTAATGGCGTCTGTGTCAACACCGATGGATCCTTCCGCTGTGAGTGTCCCCTTGGCTACAGCCTGGACTTCACCGGCATCAACTGTGTGGGTGAGTGGCCAGCCCTGCTCCAGCCCTGTCCCAGGCCCCTCCCAGGACAGGAAGGAACAGAGCAGGGCAGGGAAGACACTCCCAGGCGGTGGATGAGATCCTGTCCTTACCCACTGCGTCTCTCCCCCATTCGCTTTTCCTCCCTCTGCACTTCACTCACTCATTCATTCACTCACTCACTTATTCATTTACTCACTCACTTATTCATTTACTGACTCATTCATTCACTGACTCATTTATTCATTCACTTGCTCACTCATTCACTTCTCCATTTTCTCATTCACTTCTTCATTTTCTCATTCATTCACTCATTTATTCACTCACTCTACTCCCTCATTCACGTACCAGTTCACTCACTCATTCACTCCTTTGCTCACTCATTCCTTCACTTGTTCATTCATTCACTTGTTAATTCACTAACTCCCTCATTCATTCACACCTCATTCATTCATTCACACCTCACTCATTCCTTCACACCTCACTCATTCCTTCACTTGTTCATTCACCTGTTAATTCACTAACTCCCTCATTCATTCACACCTCACTCATTCATTCACTTGCTCATTCGTTTATTCATTTACTCACTTATTCACTCATTCACTCATTTGCTTCCTCACTTATTCACTCACTCATTCACTCCTTTGCTCACTCATTCCTTCATTTGTTCATTCATTCACTTGTTCATTCAATCACTCTCTCATTCATTCACACCTCATTTAGTCACTGGCTCATTCATTCATTTGCTTATTTGTTCACCCATTTATTCATTCCTTCATTTGTCTCCTTGCTCATTCACCCATCCAATCACTCATTTATTCACTTACTCACTCGTTCCTTTGCTCATTCATTCACGCTTTCACTCACCTATTCACTCATTCGTTTCCTCATTTGCCCCCTTGTTCATTCATTGACTCCCTTGCTGATTTCTCCATTCACTCACTCACTAATTCACCCACTCATTGACCCCTTTACTCACTCATTCCCTTATTCATTTAACCGTTCATTCACTTATTCATTTATATGTTTTACAGAGATGAAGTTTTGCTATGTTACCCAGGCTCTTTTCGAACTCCCGGACTCAAGAGACCCTCTTGCCTCAGTTTCAGTTACTGGTTTAATCACTCCTTCATTCACTGGTTCATTCATTCACTTATTGCTCATTCACTCACTCCCTTGCTCACTCATGCATTGCCTTACCTGCCCACTTGCTCACACATTCACTCATTCATTCACTAAACACAGACCACTTGCCTACCCCATAGCCAGACTAGAGGTGCATTCGATCTGGCCCCATCCGAACTCTGGTGGTCAACAGGCAGGCAGATGGGATGCTATTGAGGATGGGGGACCCTCTGCAGGCATTAACCACCCCCTTACTCCCACCCAGACACAGACGAGTGCTCTGTCGGCCACCCCTGTGGGCAAGGCACATGCACCAACGTCATCGGAGGCTTCGAATGTGCCTGTGCTGACGGCTTTGAGCCTGGCCCCATGATGACCTGTGAGGGTATGACTCTGCTTGCCCAGGACCTGGGCCGTGTGACGGAGATGCCTGGGGGAGGGAGTGGAGGTCCTGCCCACAGCCCCCCCACAGCTGGCACCTCCACTGGCCTCCCAGACATCGACGAATGCTCCCTGAACCCGCTGCTCTGTGCCTTCCGCTGCCACAATACCGAGGGCTCCTACCTGTGCACCTGCCCAGCCGGCTACACCCTGCGGGAGGATGGGGCCATGTGTCGAGGTAGGCCTGACCAACATGGTGAAACCCTGTCTCTACTGAAAATACAAAATCAGCTGGGTGTGGTGGCGCATGCTTGTAATCCCAGCTACTTGGGAGGCTGAGAGACAGGAGAATCGCTTGAACCTGGGAGGTGGAGGTTGCAGTGAGCCGAGATCATGCCACTGCATTCCAGCCTGGGCGACAAGAGCAAAACTCTGTCTCAAAAAAAAAAAAAAAAAAGAATCCTGCAATGCACACAGAACAGCCACCCACCACAGAGAACTTTCCTATCCCAAATTTCATAGTGTCAAGGATGGGAGACCCAGGTCTGGGACTCAATGTCTCTGGGGCTGTTTCAGGGTCAGTGTTCCAGGGGCCATGAGGAGACTCACAGACCCTGACGTGGGCAGGGGATGCAAGCTTTCGGGGACAATTCCTGATTCCCTTAGCTTCTTGGAAGCTGGGGCTGGGCAGGAGCTGGGGGTTCCCTTCCTAGGAGGGATGGACACCTGACAGGGCCTGCAGGGAATTTACTCAGGTCCCACCAGGGCTGACGTAGGGTGGAATCCAGGTCCCCACAGCCATGGGGTGCCTGGCCTTGGCTGACCATCTGTCCCTGGTCATCCGAAGATGTGGACGAGTGTGCAGATGGTCAGCAAGACTGCCACGCCCGGGGCATGGAGTGCAAGAACCTCATCGGTACCTTCGTGTGCGTCTGTCCCCCAGGCATGCGGCCCCTGCCTGGCTCCGGGGAGGGCTGCACAGGTATGGGGTACTGGAGCTTCAGGGGTGCAGGGAACCCCTTGTGGAAGCAAGAGGGTCGGACCAGGCACAGGCTCTTAACTGTCATCCCAGCACTTTGGGAGGCCGAGGCGGGAGGATCGCTTGAGCCCAGGAATTTGAGGTTGCAATGAGTTAGGACAGTGCCACTGCACTCCAGCCTGGGCAACAGAGTGAGACCCCATCTCCAAAAACAATAAAAGTAAAAATAAGGCCTGGCACGGTGGCTCACGCCTGTAATCCTAGCACTTTGGGAAACCAAAGCGGGTGGATCACCTGAGGTCAGGAGTTTAAGACCAGGCTGGCCAACATGGCAAAACCCCATCTCTACTAAAAATTAAAAAAAAATAAATTAAAAAAAATTAGCTGAGCAAGGCGGTGGGCATCTTTAATCCAAGCTACTTGGGAAACTGAGGCAGGAGAATTGCTTGAACCCAGGAGGCAAAGATTGCAGTGACCCAAGATCGTGCCATTGCATTCCAGCCTGGGTGACAGAGTGAGACTCTGTCTCAAAATAGAAAATAATAAAAATAAAAATAAATTAATAAAATTAAATTAAAATAAAAATAAGCAAGAGGGCCTGGGCAGACCCAAAGGGGCCCTTTGGGGCTGTGGAAGAGGCAGGTTGCCTGTGGCCTACCCCACACCCCGGTCTGCCTCATCCCTCCCATCTCAGATGACGATGAATGCCGCGCTCAGCCTGACCTCTGTGTCAATGGCCGCTGCATCAACACTGAGGGCAGCTTCCGGTGCGACTGTGATGAGGGCTTCCAGCCCAGCCCCACCCGTACTGAGTGCCATGGTGAGTGTGGCTGGCCACGCACAGTGGATGCCCCCACCTACCACGTGGCACCCACTGCCTGTCCCCCCACTGCCTGTCCCTCCCACTGCCTGTCTCTCCACTGCCTGTCCCCTCCACTGCCTGTCCCCTCCATTGCCTGTCCCTCCCACTGCCTGTCCTCCCACTGCCTGTCCTCCCACTGCCTGTCCCTCCCACT
>NW_012115377.1:5629113-5629696 GCF_000951035.1 Colobus angolensis palliatus | reverse complement strand
CTCCCACTGCCTGTCCCTCCCACTGCCTGTTCCCCCCACTGCCTGTCTCTCCCACTGCCTGGGAGCTCCCCAAGGGGCCTGGGGCACTGAGGGGCGACCCAGGGAGTTGCTGAGCTAATCTGGACACACATGTCCAGTGCTCCCCTGCTGTCCCTCTTCCCTCTGTCCCTTCTGTTAAATCCTGGAAGAGTGGGAGGCCTTCTCCATGCCTCCTCCAACCTCACTGGCGCCACACCCTGGAACCAGCCTTCCCCAGATCTCCCACTTCCTGGGAACTAACCCCAGCCATCTGTCCTGTGCATCTAGCTCCCTCCTGGACATGCCTATTTCCAACATCCCCGAAGAACAGCTTGCCCCAAAGTAAGATCAGTCTTTGCCCCAAACCGGCCTCCTGGAGTGACCCTTGGCTTTCCTGTTGTTCTCCACAGACATCCGGCAGGGGCCCTGCTTTGCCGAGGTGCTGCAGGCTACGTGCCAGGCTCTGTCCAGCAGCAGCGAGGCTGTCACCAGGGCCGAGTGCTGCTGTGGGGGTGGTCGGGGCTGGGGGCCCCGCTGCGAGCTCTGTCCCCTGCCTGGCACCTCC
>NW_012115377.1:5626604-5627776 GCF_000951035.1 Colobus angolensis palliatus | reverse complement strand
TTGGCCAGGCTGGTCTCGAACTCCTGGCCTCAAGTGATCCACCCACCTCAGCCTCCCAAAATGCTGGGATTACAGGCGTGAGCTACCACGCCTGTCCCACTGTGTGTTCTTTGTAAGTGAGTGCTCGTTCTGGACTGCGTGGGAGCCAGTGTGTGTCTGTGTGTGTCAGCTGGGCGGGAAGTATACACCGTGTTCAGCTGTGGAAGTAGAAGGCAGTGAGAGGGAGCCAGCGGCCTGTGCGTTGTGGGCTTGGGTGAGTGTACGAGGGCAGGCGTATGAGTGTCTGCGTGTGAGCCAGTGTGAGGACATCAGCGTGTCTCACTGAGTGTGTCACTGAGAGTGAGATGGGTTGTCCATGTGACCAGCAGTGACATCAATAGGACTGGGGAGGAAATGGCTTTCTGGGGGTGTGTCTGGGGGGGAGAACGGGAGTCCCTGAGTGTGGGTGTGTGTTCCCGTGTTTCTGCAGGAGCGTCTGGGTGTGTGGCTGTTGTGTCATGTTGCATGCACTGTGTGTCTCTGTTGTGCATGTTGGTGCACTGAGGAGGTGTCGCTGTTGAGGCCGGGGCAGGTGGGTGTGTCTCCACCTCCCTAGAAGCTTCATGGGCTTGTCCTGCGGGCTCAGGTGTCATCCGCAGCGTGAGGATGGGGTCCACGTGCGCTGGGGTGCAGTGGCGGGTGTGGAAGGCAGGCTGGACTTTGCTCCGAGGACAGGGCTGCCGGCTGGAGAGAAGGAGACATGCCTCGATGGCCCAAGGCGGCCAGCCAGCCCCATTTGTACCCTGCTTTTCCCCAGATGTAGATGAATGCCGTATGCTTGCTCACCTGTGTGCTCATGGAGAGTGCATCAACAGCCTCGGCTCCTTCCGCTGCCACTGTCAGGCCGGGTACACACCAGATGCTACTGCTACCACCTGCCTGGGTGAGCCCAGCCCTCCAGCCCGGCCACCTCCTGCACAGCCCCTGACCACAACTTCCCTGAGACTTTGCAGTTTGCAATGTTAGGGTTTCATTTACGAAGTGGTGCCTGAACCATACAGACAACTGAGGGCCAGGTGCAGTGGCCCGCTACTGTAATCCCAGTATTTTGGGAGGTCGAGGTGGGAGGATCACTTGAGGCCAGGAGTTTCAGACTAGCCTGGGCAACATAGCAAGACCCCATCACTAAAAAA
>NW_012115377.1:5624210-5625629 GCF_000951035.1 Colobus angolensis palliatus | reverse complement strand
AGAAGAGAGAGAAAGAAAAGAAAAAAGAAAGGAAAAGAAAGAAAGAAAGGAAGAAAGAAAAGAAAAGAAAAAAGAGAGGAAGGAAGGCCAGGTGAGGTGGCTTATGCCTGTAATCCCAGCACATTTTGGGAGGCTGAGGCAGGAGGATCACTTGAGGCCAGGAGTTTGAGACCAGCCTGACCAACATTGTGAACCCATCTCTACTAAAAAAAAAAGAAAGAAAAAGAAAAAATTAGCCAGGTGTGGTAGTATGTGCCAGTAATGCCAGCTGCTTGGGAGGCTGAGGCAGGAGAATTGTTTGAACATGGGACGCGGAGGTTGCAGTGAGCCGAGATTGCGCCATTGCATTCCAGCCTGGGTGATGCAGCGAGAGTCCGTCTCAAGAAAGAAAGAGAGGAAGGAAGGAAGGGAGGGAGGGAGAGAGCATCCTTTCCTTCTCCCACCCCCACCCCATTTGGGCCACTTTCCTGCTGTTGTTTCTTCCTTTTATTTTGCACTTCCTGAGATTTTTCAGTTACGTTTTGTAGTAAGTGTACATCTAAGTCAGCAGGAGGCAAACCCCAGCCCGAGGGTCAAATCTGGCCCTCCAATTGTTCTTGTCAATAAAGTTTTATTAGCACACAGCCATACACATTTGTCTGCTTACCCTCAGTGGCTGCTTTGCTAGTACAAAGGCCACATGGAGTAGTTGTGTCCAAGACGATGTGGCCTGCAAAACCAAATGTGTTTACTATCTGGCTTTTTGCAGAAAAAGTGTTAATTCCTGTGTAAGTCCACAGATTCCGGATGGTCCGGGTCTGGGTGGAGACCCCAGTCCCTGAACACCCCCAGGGAATGTCTGTCTAACCCCGCCCCATCACACCCTGCTGTCCTTCCCTAGATGTGGACGAGTGCAGCCAAGTCCCCAAGCCATGTACCTTCCTCTGCAAAAACACGAAGGGCAGTTTCCTATGCAGCTGTCCCCGAGGCTACCTGCTAGAGGAGGGCGGCAGGACCTGCAAAGGTGATGTCCTTTCAACTCTTCCCCACCTCCGCCACTGCATGCACTCTAGGGCCCTGCTCCTGCCCCCTGCAATCTCACCCCCTCCCATCTGCATGGAGTCAAGCACCATCTCCGGGATCTTTCTCTTGTCATCCCTCTGCCTGGAGGTGGCAAGGGCAGCCCCTGGGAAGCCCCTAACCTCCGACTGGGCCCTGCCCTGAGCCTGCTGGACTATCTGTGCTGCAGACCTGGATGAATGCACCTCCCGGCAGCACAACTGTCAGTTCCTCTGTGTCAACACTGTGGGCGCCTTCACCTGCCGCTGTCCGCCCGGCTTCACCCAGCGCCACCAGGCCTGCTTCGGTGAGTGACCCTTGCCCCTCACCGGGGGGTGATGCACAACCCCAGCCTTAGTTAATTTGCTCACCAAGAAAATA
>NW_012115377.1:5614706-5623776 GCF_000951035.1 Colobus angolensis palliatus | reverse complement strand
TCCTTACTTCCTCAGTGCTTGCTTCCTGGAGGCATCTAGAACCTCCTTCCTCTCCTTTGGGAGGAGAGAGGCCCTCTGGCCTTGGCTTATGGCACCTTGCCTTCCCCCTGACAAGTGCCTGCTGGGTCTCCCTCCCAGAGCCTCCCCAGAGCACTCCTGAAATCCCAGGTCTCACGTAGTCCCAAGAGGAAATCAGTTCCACAGCTAAAGTCACAAGAGCATCTGCTGCCATCATTGTTTCTTAGTGTCTTGTGGCTCCCAGGGAACCCAATCTTCCACAAAGGCAGAGCCTAGTCAAGGGTGGCGCCATTCATGCTCCAACTAATCTGCCCAGACAGCACCTACTGTGTACCAGGCAGTGCTCCAGACCAAAGGGTGGCAAACTCCAGCCTGCCAGCAAAGCCCGGCCCCCTGCTTGCTTTTGTTAATAAAGTTTTATTGACATACAGCCAAACCCACTTGCTTACAATCACCTGTGGCTGCTTTTGCACTATATTGGCAGAGAAGAGTCTTGGGACAGAGCCTGTTACAGAAACAGAAATGGTTTGTTGGGCCCTGTTATAGACCCTGGGGGTACAGCAACAAACATAAGAGGCAGGACTTTTTCGTCATGGAACTTTCCTTCTGGCACAGAATCAGACTAGAAGCAGACATAACAAGAAATTAACAGAATGGTGTGGCTGGGTGTGGTAGCTCATGCCTGTAACCCCATCACTTTGGGAGGCTGAGGCTGGCAGATCACTTGAGGACAGATATTCGAGACCAGCCTGGCCAACATGACAAAACCCCGTCTCTACTAAAAATACAAAAATTAACTGTCTCTTCTTATAAGGGCACTGTTCTCATCATAAAAGCCCTACCCTCATGACCTTATCTAACCCTGATCACCTCCCAAAGACCTAATCTCCAAATGCCATCCCACTGGGGGTTGGGGCTTCAACATAGGATTTTGGAGACACAAACATTCAGTCCATAGCACCGGCTGATCTCACACTATTGTCAGGTTTCCATGAGAACAAAACTCAACAGGCAACCCAATGTCATTTTTCCATGGGAGAAGGAAAAGAGTCTTTGTTTATCTTTTACTCTTTCACCAGGTACTGCCCCAAGCCTTTTACATGATTAGGTTAATTTAATTATCTCTTGCACACACACAAAAATGCAATGAGGTAGACATTATCATCTCCATGTTACAGCTGAGGACATCGAGGCACAGAGAGGGTAGGTAAGTTGCCCAAGGACACACAGCTTCAAGGCAGTGGAGATGAGATTCCTTATGTGCAGGATCTCAAAGACTATTCTTTGAGTCAGGAACTGTTACAGATCTCATTTCACAGAGTGGGAAACAGGCACAGAGAGGAACTTGCCTGAAGCCACACAGTGGTGGGACTGGCATTGTGTCACCTGACACGAGTTCTTTAACCAGCAAGCAACCCTGCCCAATCTCTCTCCTCTGCAGACAATGATGAGTGCTCAGCCCAGCCTGGCCCATGTGGTGCCCGCGGGTACTGCCACAACACCCCGGGCAGCTTCCGCTGTGAATGCCACCAAGGCTTCACCCTGGACAGCTCAGGCCATGGCTGTGAAGGTACAGCCCAGCTTTGGCTGAGGTCTAGTGTTTGGGGGTGTTGGTCCTGAGAGCCGTCTGGTAAACTCTCTCTCCCTCTCTCTATGTCTCAGATGTGAATGAATGTGATGGACCCCACCGCTGCCAGCACGGCTGTCAGAACCAGCTAGGGGGCTACCGCTGCGGCTGCCCCCAGGGTTTCACCCAGCACTCCCAGTGGGCCCAGTGTGTGGGTGAGTGGAAGGGGCTGGGAAGAAGCTGGGGCCCCTACCAGAATCTGCTCAGAGCAGGTGACTAACAGACACCACCCTGCAAGATGTTGTGACAAGCTCAATTATATAAAGATTGAACAGGCCAGCCCAGAAGGTAGTGAGTTCCCCACTGTTGGGGAGTCAAGGTGCAGCAGAATAAGCATGGAAAAGTGTCTGAGTTCATTCCTTAGGGCATGGTGGCCTGGAGGACTCAGTTGAGACAGATTCTGAGACCTGAAGTCTGCAATTCTGTGATCACAGGGAAAGAGTGCTGTGATTGATTAGTGATGTCTGCCGTAAGTATGATTACTGATGTCTGCTATGGATGCTGCAAGGGGCGATGGAGGTGTGAATGCTATATCATTGTCACAGCTATTGCAGAGGCCCTTCATTTGGGGAGCTAGCCTTCTGCCCCGCAACCTTCCCCTATCTTCTGGCTGCTCCAGGACCTCCTAGCAACCCTTTTCACTGCTCTCTCCATTCCTCCACTACAGTGCAGCTTTCACCCTCTACCATTTTCGGGCCCACTTGCTGTCTCCTGAGACCTCTTCTCAGCCTCCATCCACCTCTACTGCTCTGGACACCACAGTCTGCCCCTCCTGGACACTATCTCCTGTGGCCTTTGTGATGTGGCTGTCCCTGCTCTCCCACTGCCTCAGAGGCACTACCTTCTCTGCCCTCTCCTTTTGTCTCTCATGGTGGGTCTTTAGCTAAGTTCTTCTCAGGCTTCCCACACCACATGACCCTGCCCCCCGAGGCAAGGTGCTTGTCCTCTAGGGATCTTGGGGATCCCACAGACCATCGGCCTTTCCTGGCAACTCTTCCTCAACTTGTCTCCTCCTCTCTGTACTGACTCATTCATTCTTTCCCCAACTGTTTGCCAAGGACCTGCCTTTCACTAGGCCCTGAGCTCAGATGCAGAAGTGAGCTGAAAAACCATTTCTGCCTTGAGTTGTTCAGTCCAGCAAAGGAAACAGGAATTAATTAGACTCCTAACTAGGTTCTCAACAGAGGACCATTTTACCCCCTATAGTACATTTTGAAGTGTCTGGGAGACATTTTTGGTCATCACAACTGGGATCCAGCATGGTAGTTCACTGTTGTGGGATATTGAGGTAGGAGGATCGTTTGAGGCCAGGAGTTCAAGACCAGCCTAGGCAACATAGAAAGACCCCCATCTCTACAAAAAGTTAAAAGATTAGTCAGGCATATTGGTGCACACCTGTAGTCCCAGCTACTCGGGAGGCTGAGACAGGAGGATCCCTTGAGCCCAGGACGTCAAGGCTACAGTGCACTATGGTTGCACCACTGCACTCCAGCCTGAGCAACAGAGTGAAACTCCCAACTCTAAACAGACAATTGGAGGCAAATGGGTTTTCCTGGCATCAAGCGGGTGGAGGCCAGGGGTACTGCTCATCGTCCCACAGTGTAAGGACGGCTCCTCCCTAGAGAAAGATCCGGCCCCAAATGTCCATAGCGCTGAGGGTGAGAAAGCTTGTTCTAGATCATCCCACACTTTGGGGTTTAGGGGAAGTGTTGAGAGATGCAGTGAAGGAGAACCACAGGGTTTGGGACAGCGGGGCTATGGGGCGCATCTAGTCTCAGGGCTCACTGCCAGGTTGCTGGAGGCTTTGACATTGGACTTGGGCTCTGAACAGAGAGCATTCCAGGTGGAGGGCTCTGGGGGCGAGAAGGCTGCGCCACCTCACCTCTGCGTCCCCCCTCTCCTCCTCCTTTCCTCCCACAGATGAGAACGAGTGTGCCCTGTTGCCCCCCACCTGCGGGAGCGCCTCCTGTCGCAACACTCTCGGTGGCTTCCACTGCGTCTGCCCCTCTGGCTTTGACTTTGATCAGACCCTTGGGGGCTGCCAGGATGTGGATGAGTGTGCCGGACGGCGTGGCCCCTGTAGCTACAGCTGTGCCAACACTCCTGGTGGCTTCCTGTGCGGCTGTCCTCAAGGCTTCTTCCGGGTTGGGCAAGGGTGAGAGGCTGGAGTGGGGCGAGCAGACTCCATGCCCTGCAAGCATCCATGTATGCATGTGCGCGCGCGCACACATACACACACACGCACACGGGGCTTTGTGCACGCCAAGAATTTACCAGAAGAGCTCCTTCTGCCCGTGCATGCAGGCATTTACCCACATGTGCACAGAGTCCTGGACACACAGAGGTACAGTGGCACCTGTATCTGTGCACACACAGGCTCACACCACTAACATGTAGTTGTCCACATGGCACACACCCGTACCAGTATGCATGGGTACCCTCGTGCATTTACAGATCCCAGCATGCACACATGGTGTGTGTGTGTGCGCGCATGTCCAAGTGTGCACTCAGGCTCATGCATGCCCGCATCCCTGGGGGCACTGTGCCATTGCTATATCCTGGTTTGCACAGGTGAGGAAGCACGCATCAGCTGTCTATGAGTGCTCACATTATACACCCCCCCCCGGGCACACTCAGGGAGATTCACACATTCCTACGAGCACACATGTGCCCGCATGAGTTATTCCCCATGTGAACACACAGATTGGCACACGCACACGCCCCGGGCATGCTAATGTCCATTCGTCCATCCCAGCCTGTGCCTGTCCTCTCACTCCTGTGTTCACACCTCTGCCCAGGTGAACCAAGGGACTCACATGCACGCCCTTATGTGGTGCACACACACTCGTGCACACGGAGTCACACCAGCACATGCTCAGAGGCACATGTGTGCGTGGGCATTTGCAGCATGACTCAGAAAAGAGGATGGGGGTGGAGCGAGGTGGCTGGGGAGGTCCCATCAGCCTACCTCTGAAATCCCCCACCCTGCTCATCCTGTTGCAGGCACTGTGTCTTTGGCCTGGGCTTCAGCCCTGGACCCCAGGACACCCCGGACAAAGAGGAGCTGCTCTCGACTGAAGCCTGCTACGAATGCAAGATCAATGGCCTCGCTCCCCGGGACCGGCCACGACGCAGTGCCCACAGGGACCACCAGGTGACATGGGTGCTGCACTGGGCGGGGGTGGCCAGGGAACGGGTAAGTGTAGGAAAGAGGCTGTGGACCCGACTTAGTCATGTCAGCCTCCCAAGAAGGAGCACCAGGCTCCACATCCCAGCAGGTTCCCCATGTCATGTGCCGGCTTGGGACCTTCTTGTGCTTTCTCGGCCCTGGGATTTTTCTTGGGGGGTCTCTGGGGGACACATCTCCCGAGCACTCTACCTCACTCCTGGTAACAAGTCAGGCATCTTCCATACAGACCCTGGCCGGGCCGCGACGCTCTCTCTGGGTCCCGTTTATAAAGGCACTTGGATGCGGGGACATACCCGGGCCCCTCCAACCCTGCCTGCACCCTGGAATCTGTCACCTCCTCACCTCGTAGTTGGTGAATCCCTCCCTTGGGACCCTTTTGGGATTTAGTTCCAATGGGGCCCTAAGTGGCCTCTGTACCACAGCTCTGCCCATCTCAGCTCTTCTGTGCATCCCTCTGGGCTGTTCTCACAAACCCTTAGCCCAAGTTAAGCCCAAGCCCCTTCCCTGTCTGAGCCTTGGGGAGGCGAGTCTTTTCTCTAGGGACCCCAACAGAGGCTCCCCTTAGGAGCCTCAGGACCCCAACCTATACCCACCCTGTACCGCTTTTGTGCCTGAGGTGCTCCTGGAGTTCCTGAACTTGCCTTGTCTCTAGGAATCTCAGGGATCTTGAACACACCACTTGGTAGCCGTAGGGCAGACCTATGCCTCCGTCCCTCCTGCCCCCTCGGGCCACCCCATCAAGGTGTGCAGAGAGGGCAGTTTTGCCACAGCTGCCAGCTGCTTGCCCCTCAACTGAAGAGCCCCTGACTAGGGGTCAGTCCTGCAGCCATCACCCAAGGGATCTGAAAGCCAAAAATGTATTCAACACCTGCTGTTTGCAGGTATCACTCCGCGTGCTCTGTGTTCACAGCCTCTCAATGTTTATGACAACCCTGGGAGGTGTAGATGCCACTATTTATTTTATTTATTTTTTATTTTTTGAGACGGAGTGTCGCTCTTGTTGTCCAGACTGGAGTGCAATGGCGTGATCTCAGCTGACCACAATCTCTGCCTCTCGGATTCAGGCGATTCTCCTGCTCAGCCTCCCAAGTAGCTGTGATTACAGGCGTGCACCACCACACCCAGCTACTTTTGTATTTTTAGTAGAGACAGGGTTTCTCCATGTTGGTCAGGCTGATCTCGAACTCCTGATCTCAGGTGATCCGCCCGCCTCGGCCTCCCAAAGTGCTGGGATGACAGGCATGAACTACTGCACCCGGCCTAGATGCCACTATTATCCCAACTTTACAGATGGAGGAACTGAGGCTCAGAAAAGTTAGGGCACATGCCCAAGATACAGAACTTGAACGTGGTGGTTCAGAGATTCCATGGCTATGGCACATGGACTTCTCTTTACAAGCAGCCTTGGCATCCGTGGCCAGCCATCCTGGGCCTCTCTGCCTTCCGAAGCCATCACTTTACATTGTTTCCCAAACAATTATCATTGAGCATGGAAACCATTACCCCAAGCCCACCCTCACTGCAGACATTGAGGATGAAGCTTCTTCACTCCATAGATTTTACTGAATACTGCTGCTGGGCACTGTAATGGAGCAACAGCGAACAACAACAAAAACACCTGCCCTCGTGAGACTGATATTCTAAAAGGGAGACACACAAGAAATCAACATGTAAAACATATCATATTTTATAACACATGACAAATATGATACATGATAAGTGCTACAGGGAAAAACAAAGTGAGAAATGGGATATGGTTATTGGGCTTGAGAGGCTTTCTATATTAGATAAAATGTGAGTGTATTACTTTGTATTACTGAAAGGCCCTTTTCCCCTCCAGTTATTTTTTCCCCCTTGCTGGGAAAAACTGTGGATATATATATTATCCCATAGTTACTGGTATTTTCTGTAGACTTCATAAGGGCAGAACTGTGTCTGTAGGATTTACTACTGTACTGGCATCCCTTGGTACTCAATAAGAGTGAGTGGAGTGGTTGTCAGGGTCCCAGGGCACAAGTAGATCAAGACAGAGAAGGGCTAATTTTTGTATTTTTAGTAGAGATGGGGTTTCACCATGTTGGCCAGGCTGGTCTCAAACTCCTGGCCTCAAGTGATCAGCTCACCTCAGCCTTCCAAACTGCTAGGATTACAGGTGTGAGCCACTGTGCCCAACCAAGGCCAGGATTTTGAGAGCAGCCTGCGTAACATAGTGGGACCCCCTCCACCTACAAAAAGTAAAAATATTAGCCAGCTGTGGTGGCATGTGCCTGTAGTCCCAGCTACTTGGGAGGCCGAGGCGGGAAGATTACTTGAACCCAGGAGTTCGAAGCGGCAGTGAGCTGTGATCAAACCTCCGCACTCCAGCCTGGGAGACAGACTGAGACCCTGTCTCAAAAATAGGGCTGGGTTGTGCCTTTACCTGCAATACCCACTGACTGCCAGCAGGTGTTGGTAAGAGCATAAGTCTTAACAACATTCCATGGGAAGAAGGCCTGAGATCTCCGGAATTGAGGGGCTGGGGAACAGGAATAACTTTCACTTGAATGCAACAGCAAAACACTCCATCGGCATGTAAATGAGGCCAGACCGACACAGTGCTCCCCAAAACAAAGGCAAAGAAAACACAGATGACTTTCTGTGGGATTGGATACGTCACCCAGCCCTGGGGTAGCCTGCCATTGAGGCTCGCTGTCTTATTCAGGGCCCTGTCCAGCTGCCAAGACCAGGAAGGCACTTCAGAGGAGCTTAAATAAAGAAGGGTTTGTCATTGGCACACAGGGGGCTCTCAAAGAGAGCCAGATGCAGGAAGCACAGCGGAAGCTATCAGGCGGCTCTTCTGTCTGGTCCTTTACACTCTCCTCTCTGGCCCTGCTTGGCATCCCGTTTCTCTCACTGTCAGCTTTGGCTTTCTTTTAGGGGCTGGCTTCTGCAGAAAGGCCCTTGTTCCTAACACCAGCCATCCCAAGACACTTCTGAGTGACCTTAGGGTTCTGGGTCCCAACGTCATCTGAATAATCCCCTGGCTGCTGGGTCTCTGAGAGCAAATCTTTGATTCCCTTGGCCCAGGCTGGCAGGGGTCTGAGCAAGGTCCCTTAGCTGAGACTAGGGATCTGTAGTGTGTAACAGTGGCTGTCTCCCTGCCTCTCTCAGAAGCAGCCTCAGCCTTATGCCACTGAGTCTACAGATCCAGCTGACCACTGGCCTTGCAGATGAAGAACCAGACTTGAGATGCCAGGGGAAGCAGTATTTTCCTCCACTTTATTTTTTATTTTTATTTTTATTTTTTTTTGAGACCAGGTCTCACTCTGTCACCCCGGCTGGAATGCGGTGGCGCAATCATAGCTCACTGCAGCCTTGAACTCCTGGGCTCAAGCGATCCTCCCACCTCAATCCCCCAAGTAGCTAAGACCACAGGCACGTGCACCACCATGCCTGCCCAGCTAATTTTTGTGTTTTTTGTAGAGACAGGGTTCACTGTTTTGCCCAGGCTGGTCTCAAACTCCTGGGCTCAAGTGATCCACCCACCTCAGCTTCCCAAAGTGCTGGAAGTAAAGGTATGAGTCACCGTGCCCACCCTATTTATTGATTTTTTTTTTTTTTTTTTTTTGAGACAGAGTCTTGCTCTGTCGCCCAGGCTGGAGTGCAGTGGTGTGATCTACTCTCACTGCAAGCTCCGCCTCCCAGGTTCACGGCCATTCTCCTGCCTTATCCTCCTGAGTAGCTGGGACTACAGGCGCCCACCACTTTGCTTGGCTAATTTTTTTGTGTGTATTTTTAGTAGAGACGGGGTTTCACCATGTTAGCCAGGAAGGTCTCGATCTCCTGACCTCGTGATCCACCCACCTCAGCCTCCCAAAGTGCTGGGATTACAGGTGTGAGCCACTGCGCCCAGCCTATTTATTGATTTTTAAAATCAATTTCTTTTTTTTCGGGGAGCCTGGTCTCACTGTGTCACCCAGGCTAGAATGCAGCAGTGTAATCATAGCTCACTGCAGCTTGAACTCCTGAGCTCAAGGGATCCTCCCATGTCAGCCTCCCCAGTAGCTGGGACTACAGGCATGCAACACCACAGCTGGCTAATTTTTTGTATTTTTAATACAGACAGGGTTTCACCATGTTACTCAGGCTGGTCTTGAACTACTGGGCTCAAGCGATCTGTCCACCTTGGCCCTCAGCCAACTTCATGTTTTTTCATAGCACATCTTGCCACTTTTACATTTTCCACGTATTTGTTT
>NW_012115377.1:5613511-5613916 GCF_000951035.1 Colobus angolensis palliatus | reverse complement strand
CTGGGCTCAAGCGATCTGTCCACCTTGGCCCTCAGCCAACTTCATGTTTTTTCATAGCACATCTTGCCACTTTTACATTTTCCACGTATTTGTTTACTATCTGCTTTGCTTTACTAGAAGGTAAACTCCCCGAGGGGAAGGATTTTTATCTGCTCATTGCTGAACCCCCAGTGCCTCAAAGATTGCCAGGAATTCAGTGGGTGCCTAATAAACATATGTACATATTTTTGAGACAGGGTCTCAGTCTGTTACCCAGGCTGGAGTGCAGAGGTGTGATCACAGCTCACTGCTGCTTCGACCTCTGGGACCTCCTGCCTCAGCCTCCCAAGTAGCTGGGACTACAAATGCACACCAGCACTAATATTTTCACTTTTTGTGGGTGGATGAGGTCTCACTATGTTGCCT
>NW_012115377.1:5611104-5612744 GCF_000951035.1 Colobus angolensis palliatus | reverse complement strand
TACGCCCAGCTAATTTTTGTATTTTTAGCAGAGACAGGATTTCATCGTATTGGTCAGGCTGGTCTTGAACTCCTGACCTTGTGGTCCACCTGCCTCGGCCTCCCAAAATGTTGGGATTACAGGCGTGAGCCACTGCGCCCGGCCTCCCAAGAGGTCATTTTTCAACCCTTGTCTCCCTCCCTCTCTCCCTGCTCTAGTAGACCTAGTGTCTGTTCTTCCCATCTTTGTGTCTATGGTTAAGTAATTTTTAGCTCCCACTTATAACTGAGAACACGCCGTATTTGGTCTTCTGTTTCTCCATTAATTAGCTTAGGATAATGACCTCCAGCTGCATCCACATTGCTGCAAATGACACGATTTCATTCCTTTTTATGGCTCTTTCCTTCACTTTAGAGACTGGCCAAAATCTCCTCTTTGGCCACAATCCCAGGACCCCCTACCCGCTCCACATCCGGATTATCGTGGGCTCTGACCACACACCTGGCCTTTCTTCCCAGGTGAGCCTGGCCACCCTTGACTCCGAGGCCCTACTGACCTTAGGCCTGAACCTCTCACACCTGGGCCGGGCCAAGCGCATCCTGGAGCTCCGGCCGGCCCTGGAGGGTCTGGAGGGCCGGGTCCGCTACGTCATTGCCCGTGGAAATGAGCAAGGTCTCTTCCACATGCATCACCTCCGTGGCTTCAGCTCCCTGCAGCTGGGGCGGAGGCGGCCGAGGCCTGGAACCTACCAGCTGGAGGTGGTGAGCAACGTGGCAGGACCCTGGGGTGTCCAGCCAGAGGGGCAGCCAGGGCCACGGGGCCAGGCCTTGAGGCTGAAGGTGCAGCTGCAATTGCTTTAGTTGGGAAGAACCTCAATGGGCCCCAGCTGTCCAGAGAAGTGGGCTTCTGGAACTGGGAAGGACTGATTCCCACCAGTGACAGCTGATCAGGTGGAACCCCGAAACTCAGGAAGAGTGAAATGCTACACGTCGACCTCAGGCGAGCCCAGCCTCTGCCCGGGCTTCTGTGCCAGCCCCGGGGGACCCCCAATTACTCAGTCTTTCCTGGAGACAAGAAGAAGCTGCAATGTGCATCCCCCGCCCCACAGCCAAGGTCAGGAAGAGGCCCTGTGGTGACCGTGTCTGGTCAATCTCAGGCTTTCACTTCTGTACTGCACTGTGGCTTGCCCTGGGTTGGGGTGGGGGGTTGGCGGGACATGGCAGTGGGCAACTGGGGTGGGCACAGGGCTTATCCCTCGGAGCAGAAGGGTGTGCAGGGGGCCCAGACCCCACAGTGACTTGCCGCATTTGCCCTCCATTTGGAGAATGCTTTTATATCAAAGTGGAGACGATAATAAAGTTATTTTGGGTTAAGTCTGCCTGCCCATTGGCAAGTTCTTGAAGTAAGCAGATCCTGCCCTCGGGCTGGGCGAGGCAGATCTCGTGCCTGGGGAAGCATAAGGCCTTGTGGGCTCCCCAGACTGGTAATAACGACTCATGCTTCCTGATCATGTGCTGCATACCAGACACCATTCCAATTTTTTTTTATTTTTTCTGAGACAGGGTCTTGCTCTGTTGCCTAGGTTGGAGTGCAGTGGTGCGATCATGGCTCACTGTGGTCACCGCTTCCCAGGCTCAAGCAATCCTCCCACCTCAGCCTCC
>NW_012115377.1:5601979-5603544 GCF_000951035.1 Colobus angolensis palliatus | reverse complement strand
ACAGCATGTACTGTGTGCTGTACATGTTACATATCACAGTGTATTTGGTCCCCAACAAAGCGCTATGAGGCAGGCAGTATTATCACCCCCATTTTCCAGAGGGGTAAAATTGAGGCTGAGAGAGCTTGTGGAACCTGTCTGGATCACCCACATAGTGCGCGGTGGAGCCTGAACACTGAACGTGACTCCATTTCTTCTGCAACTTCATCCCAGTCCCTGACCCCAAACCACCAGGGTGGCCCCTAAGAGATGATGTGCTTGGTTTTCCTTTTTTTTTTGAAACAGACTTTCGCTCTGTCACCCTGGAGTGCAGTGGTGCGATCTCGGCTCACTGCAACCTCTGCCTCCCGGATTCAAACAGTTCTCCTGCCCCAGCCTCCCGAGTAGCTGGGATTACAGGCGCCCGCCACCACGCCTGGTTAATTTTTGCATTTTTAGTAGAGATGGGGTTTCACCATATTTGCCAGGCTGGCTTTGAACTCCTGACCTCAGGTGATCCACCCGTCTAGGCCTCCCAAAGTGCTGGGATGACAGATGTGAGCCACTGTGCCCAGCCAGTGTGCATTGGTTTTCATCCAGATCATTCTCTGTTGTGATGGAAACTCAGGTTGCCAAGGACCAAAGACAGCATCATCGGGTGGTGACTCAGGCCTCCACCTGCAGAATTGTCACTAGCGTCTGGCACCAGAGCTCTGCCCTTGGTCCAGTCCTGGCCTGCCTGACTTACCAGTGGCCTCCAGGCAGCCCATAAGAGCTTGCAGAGGGCTTCTGTGTCCATCAGCTGGACTCACCACAGCCCTGGAATCTAAGCAGAGCGAGCACAGTGACCCTTATTCTGCAGACAAGCTGAGAGGTACCAGAGAGTAACCAATTGTTTCAAGGTCACCAGCTGGGAAGTGCAGTTTGCAGCCAGCGGCTACTGCTTGGCCCCTCAAGAGCTGTCTGTTAGGAGAGCTTGGGGTGGCAAAGATCGTCTTGGCTTCACCCCAGGGTGGGGCAGCAGCAACTTGCACCTCATCGTGAAACATAACAGGCAGGAGTGACTCCATCACTGCCCGAGGTTTATTTAAAAGTTACAGAAAAGCATAACCTGGGAGGGGCATCCTTGAACTGACTAGAGTTTTGCAGGGACCCAGAGGGACACACTGGGGTGGCCCAGGGTGGGTGGCAAGAAACAGCAAGTGAGAGAGGTATCCTAAGTCTTCTCTACAGGAGACATCGGCTGCCCAGGGTTGACGCTGATCCCTGGAGCGGCAAAAGGCTTAAAATCAGGCCAACTCTCTCTTCCCAGTTGCCAGAGGGACAGGAGGTGGTGGGGGTGGAGAGGGAGGACCAACCCAGGTGCAGGGATTAAGACTTGACCCGAAAAACAGAGGCGTGGGGACAGCTGGGTCTGTAGGGCAATGGTTTTAGCGGAGAAAGATCTGGCCCTTCCTGTGCCGATGGATCCCAGAAATGAGCCGGCTCACAGTCCTGCAGAAGCAATTAGGCCGAAGTGAAAATGATGGCTGTGAAATAATAGTAACTATATGCATTGGTCTCTACCTCCAGTCCCTAGCACACAG
>NW_012115377.1:5595358-5596162 GCF_000951035.1 Colobus angolensis palliatus | reverse complement strand
AAAAAAAAAAAAAAAAAAAAGCCTGAACTGTGGGGTTCAGGGTCTTGTGAGCACATCCACGTGTGTGGGATGGGTGGTGTACCCCAACTCCATGGGGACAGAAGCTCCTGCACTTGAGTTCTTCCAGTCTTTGCCTACCTAAGCATCTCTTCCACCTGGCTTATTCATCCCTATCCTTTGTAATATCTTTCTTTTTTTTTTTTTTTTGAGACGGGGTCTCATTTTGTCTCCCAGGCTGAAGTTCCAGTGGTATGATCATAGCTCACTGCAACCTCTACCTCCTACGCTCAAGTGATCCTCTCACCTCAGCCTCCCACGCAGCTGGAGCTACAGGTACGTGCCATCACAACTAGCTAATTAAAAAAGTTTTTTTTTTTCTTGAGACAGGGTCCTGCTATGTTTCCGAGGCTGGTCTCGAACTCCTCGGCTCAATTGATCCTTCTGCCTCAGCCTTTCAGAGTGCTAAAATGACAGGCGTGAACCACCATGCTCAGCCCCTTTGTAATCTTTTACAATAAAATGGTAAACATAAGTAGAGCGTTTCCGTGAGCCTGTGAGCTATTCTAGCAAATGATCCAACCAGAGGTGCAAGCCCTGACTTACAGCCAATCAGTCAGAAATACAGGTGACAACTTGCTACTTGCAATCAGCATCTGAAATGGGGGCAGTCTTGTGGGACTGAGTCCTTAACCTGTGGGTTGTGTCACTACCTCCAGATAGACAATGTCAGCTGGACGCAGTGGCTCATGCCTGCAATCCCAGCACTTTGGGAGGCCGAGGTGGGAGAATTGCTTGAAGCCAGAA
>NW_012115377.1:5584595-5594253 GCF_000951035.1 Colobus angolensis palliatus | reverse complement strand
TATATATTATATATAGAGAGACAATGTCAGAATTCAATAGAATTACAGCACACCCACCTGGTTCCTGCTAGAGAATTGTTGGGTTTGGGGGGCCCTGGAGCTCTTGGGCCACTTCCCTGGGGCTTCACGTTCGCACTTTAGTGTCTTTGGGCTGGGTCATGGCAGTGGATAGCCACCGAGGACCCTCCCCTGTGAACGTACAGCGCTGACCACACAACCACCCCTCTTTGGTCCTGGAGGTGAATCTCCTGTCCCAGCGTGAGCCAGTCATGAGCCCTCAACCCTCAGCAAAGGTGATGGATGGGAGACAGTCACATGACCAAGAGTCCTTACCTGAATTAGCTGATGTCAGGAGGGAGGCATTCCTCTTGCTGCTGCTGATGGGATTGCTAAACTTAGACGATGGTAGTTTGGAGTTTGCAGAACTCAACTTCTTTACAGCATGAGGGCCTGCTGGAGAAATGGAGAGAGAAATAAGCAAGAGCTCTGCCATCATCCTTTGAGCTCCTGGATCCAGCTGAGCCTGAAGCTGTTGACTGGTTATTTAAGCCAGTGAGTCTCCCATGTGCTTGAGCTTTCCATCTGCACCAGTGGAAAGTGTCCTGATTAAAACAGCTGGACTGGCTGGGTGCAGTGGCTCATGCCTGTAGTCCCAGCACTTTGGGAGGCCAAGGCAGGTGGATTGCTTGAGTCCAGGGGTTCAAGTCCAGCTTGGGCAACATGGCACAACCTGTCTCCGCAAAATGAAAATAAAAAATTACCGAGGCATGGTGGTGTGTGCCTGTCATCCCAGCTACTTGGGAAGCTGAGGTGGGAGGATTGCTTGAGCCCAGGAACACAAGGCTGCAGTGAGCTGTGATTGTGCCACTGCACTCCAGCCTGGGTGACAAGAGTAAAACCCTGTCTCAAAATAATAATAATAATAATAATAACAATAACGATGAGCTGCGGCCGGGCATGATGGTTCATGCCTACAATCCCAGTACTTTGGGAGGCCAAGGCAGGCAGATCATCTGAGGTCAGGAGTTCGAGACCAGCCTGGCCAACATGGTGAAATCCCGTCTCTACTAAAAATACAAAAATTAGCCAGGCGTGGTGGCATGAGCCTGTGCTCCTGCTACTCAGGAGGCTGAGGCAGGAGAATCGCTTGAATTTGGGAGGCAGAGGCTGCAGTGAGCCGAGATCGCGCCACTGCACTCCAGCCTGGGTGATAGAGCAAGACTCCATCTCAAAAAATAAAATAATAATAATAATGAGCTGGATTAGTGGAGCATGCCTGTAGTCCCGGCTACTCAGGAGGCTGAGGTAGGAGGATTGCTTGAGCCTGGGAGGTCAAGGCTGCAGTGAGCTGTGATGGCACCACTGCACTCCAACCTGGGTGACACAGTAAGACTCTGTCTCAAAATAATAATAATAAAAGAGCTGGACTGGTGGCACACACCTGTAATCCCACCTACTTTGGGAGGCTGAAGTGAGAGGATTGCTTGAGCCCATGAGTTCAAGGCTGCAGTGAGCTATGATCATGCTACTGCACTCCAGCCTGGGCAACAGAGCAAGACCCCATCTCCAGAAACAAAAACTGAACAATGACTCAGTAAGTTGGTCGTTCACTTGGTGCCCCACTCACCAGCAACTGGCTTTGTGTGGGGTTCAGGCAGGTGTCAGTATTCTGGTCTCCAATTCCCTCCCTTGGGGTCTGAGCCACACATGGGCTTGCAGGCAGGGAGGGCGGGCTCCCTAGATGCCCAGTGGGGTTCTCGCCCACCTTGGAAGGTCTGCGTGTTGTGGCGGAACTTTGCAAAAATCTTATTGCGAGCATCCAGGAGCTTCATGGCTCTCTGCACCTCCTTGTTCTTGGGGTTCCCACACACCTTCCTGTGTCTCTTGGGGAGGTAGAATCTGTGGTGAGCAGAAGGGGGTGCCCAGGTTAGGGTGTAGGCTGGGAGCAAGGCTGTGTGTGCACCTCACCCTGCCAGCCCCCATGGCCCTACTCACATTGCAGCAGGCAGATTGCAGCTCCCGCTCACCTCCTGGAGCCGGTAAGCCCAGGCGTGCCGGAGCACAGCCCACCCAATGGGGTAGTGGTAGGCCAGACAGCAGTCCTCAAAGACACCTGCAACCACACAGCCACCCAGACACTCGCAGCCTTGACTGTGAACTTGGCAGGGCCAGCCACAGACAAGGGCACCTGTCTGCATACCTGTCTGCTCATACCACAACCCTTCCAGGCCCGCCAGAGGCTGAGGAACAGCCTTAGGAAAAGAAAGCCTCCTGTCTCACCCCTTACCCCTGGATATTGGGACAGCCAGAAGTTGGAGAGGACCCTTGGATCCCGTCCGGGAAGGGTGTGGAACCAGCAAATGAACGGACCAAGGCCACCTCTACTCCTGCTCTGGGGAAAAGGGTGACTCAGAGTGCAGGTGCACCCTGAGGAGGGGCCAACACTACCCCTCCCCAGCCAAGTTCTACCCTCCTAAAAATGATCTGATTGGAGGCTCAGCATGGTGGCTCATGCCTATAAACCCAGCACACTGGGAGGCCGAGGTGGGCAGATTGCTTGAGGTCAGGAGTTCAAGACCAACCTGGAAAACATGGTGAAACCCCGTCTCTACTAAAAATACAAAAATTGGCCAGGCGCGGTGGCTCACACCTGTAATCTTAGCACTTTGGGAGGCCAAGGTGGGTGGATCACCTGAGGTCAGGAGTTCGAGACCAGCCCGGCCAACATGGTGAAACCCCGTCTCTAATAAAAAATACAAAAATTAGCTGGGCATGGTGGCGGGCGCCTTTTTTTTTTTTTTTGGAGTCTCTGTCACCCAGGCTGGAGTGCAGTGGCACGATCTCAGCTCACTGCAACCTCCGCCTCCTGGGTTCAAGCAATTCTCCTGCCTCAGCCTCCTGAGTAGCCGGGATTATAGGCGCCCGCCACCACGACCAGCTAATTTTTGTATTTTTAGTAGAGACGGAGTTTCACCATGTTGACCAGGATGGTCTTGATCTCTTGACCTGGTGATCCACCCACCTTGGCCTCTCAAAGTGCTGGGATTACAGGCATGAGCCACTGTGCCCTGCTGATGGTGGGGGCTTTTAATCCCAGCTACTCCAGAGGCTGAGGCCGGAGAATTGCTTGGACCCAGGAGGTGGAGATTGCAGTGAGCCGAGTTCGCGCCATTGCACTTCAGCCTGGGTGACAATAGCAAAACTCCGTCTCAATCAAACAAAACAAAACACCAACCAAACAAAAAAATTGTGTTAATACAAAGTAAAGAGCTCTCAGTAAATGCCAATTGTTTAGACCAGCAGAGATGAAACCCACAGATGAATTAGACCTAGTGTTGTCTTCAGGGAGCTGCAGGGAAACTGATCTCTGCAGAGAGGAGGAAGCACAGGCACTGTGGGGCGTGCCCAGAGGAGGAGGTGATGCTGCCAGAAAGTTCTGGGGGGATGAGCAGGTGGAATGAATGAGCCGAGGATGAGCTGATGAGATGGTGGTGGAAGCTGGGGCACAATTCTCTGCCCAAATGGCCTTTGGAGTTCTCTGCAATCCCACCTCTGCCAGAACTAACCTCCAGAGGTCAAGTCTGAGTAAGTCTGAGTCCTTACAGAGCCCAGCCCAGCAGGAGCAGGGAGAGGGAGGACTCAAGCCCTCCAGATGTCTCCCAACCTCGGCCTCTGACGGCAAGGGGCAGTGCGTTCCGTTGGAACCTCGGGCTACAGTGCCAGGCAGGTAGTTCCCAAGGCTGGGGGCCAGGATCAAAGGGCCGGGCTGGGCCCAGCTCTGATAGCAAAACAATCAGACCACAGCCCAACCCCCTTCCCGGGCAAAGGCTAAGGACTTGGACCCATCAGACCCAGCCGAGGGCCAGGTGGGGCAGGTGGGGGCAGACAGGACAGGAGGGTGGAGCCCTGGGTCTGCCACGCAGCCAGGGACTCTGCTTTGGCCAGCTGCTGAAACTCAGAGGATGTAGGATCCAATGTCAGGGCTCCCGTGGGGACACCCCAGGCTCAGGAACTGTCCTTTGGCGACTGAAATCCTCAAGTGCCTGCTCTGTGGTAGGCAGTGGGGGAAGAAGGAAAGAGTTCCCTCTTAATAACAGGAACAGCTATTATTGCTGCCACCAGGCACGAGGACTAGTCTTTTACAGGCATGAGCTCACTGGACCCTCAAGTCAGAGCCATGCAGTGTGAGGTTTAGATTCCCACTTTACAGCTGAGGAAAGGGAGACTTAAAGGTTTAGGAAGCTGGGCACAGTGGCTCAAGCCTGTAATTCTAGCACTTTGGGAAGCTGAGGTGGGTGGATCACCTGAGATCAGGAGATCGAGACTACTCTGGCCAACATAGTGAAACCCCATCTCTACTAAAAATATAAAAATTAGCCGGGCATGGTAGCACGTGCCTGTAGTCCCAGCTACTTGGGAGATTGAGGCAGAAGAATTGCTTGAACCCAGGAGGCAGAGGTTGCAGGGAGCCAAGATCGTACCACTGCACTCCAGCCAGGGCGACAGAGTGAGACTCTGTCTCAAAAAAAAAAAACAAAACAAAAAACAAAAAAAAGGTTTAGGAGCAACTAACTCTCAGCTGGACTGCATGGAGGGACCAGAATGGGAATCCACTCCCGTCAGTCTTCAGGGTCCTGATCTCCATCCCCACCCCTGGCTTGGCAGGATTAGGGTTCTACAATATATCAGTGGCAGTAACTGGCTTCGCCCAGAGCTGGAAGCCACTATCTGCTCCCTCATGTCTTTAGGAGTCTTGCAAAGGACTCCATAGGGCTCTCGAAGAAGGAACTGGGGACACTCCATCTCCCCAACTCCATCCTAGGAGCTACCCAAACGCCAGGAGTTCCCGCATGTCAGGAGCAGGAGAATTCAGTGGAGATGGGGTTGGGGAGACTTCTGGAAGAGAGAAGAGACAAAAGGGGTGGGGTGGGGGCACGGGGAAATGGGCACTTGGGGGTAGGCAATGCCGAACACAGTACCTTGGGTGTGGACAGTGGGGGCCCAGGCTCCCAGGAAGCTGGCCACCAGGCAAGCCAGGAGCCACAGGTTCATGCTGCGGGTGGGTCCTCCTCCCTGGGCACCTGGACAAATAACGGGGCCACCTGGGGTCCTGGAGGGAAGTGGAGAGGACTGAGGAAGAGGGAGTAGGTACTGGGAACACCCCCATCTTAAGCTCCAGGCATATGGCAAGGGAAGGAGGTTGCATAAAATGGGAACAAGTTGTGCTGGAGGGACAAGCTGGTCATCTGAGTCATGTTCAAGGAAAAGACTCACCGATATCCACTGGGTCAAGGGAGCTGATGCCCGCCAGGCTGTATGCCAAGCTCTTCCATCTGCAGGACCAACACGCTGAGCTTCAGTCTTTATAGACAGAGCCCCACCCAGCCACCCCTGCCTGCCCTCCTCCCTTCCTCCTCCTCCACACCTGCACTCTCAGCCTCTGGAATTCTCCCTCCTCTACAGCAAGCTCCAACCTTGACTTAAAAGCCCCCCCTTACCTCCCCACTCCCCATCCCAGGCTTGCCAGCCAGCACCTCTACTGTCTCCAGAAAGGGCCCTTTTTCCCCTGTTTCCCTCACCTGCACACACCTGGTGGACGCTGGCTGCCTGCAAACAAGGCTCAGACTGCCTTGAGCCCCTAAAGCAAGCCCTTACCTTCACGCTTCCCCTACCCTCAAGCTAGCTGTTCCCTGGTGGGTCCCTGACTTTCCCTCTCCTTCCACACGAGAGTTAGGTAACTTAGCATGTCACAGAAATCCTCTGGTTGTGACCACAGGCAAATCCATAGAAACAGAAAGTAAACTATCGGTGGCCATAGGATGGGGGAAGGGGAGAATGAAGGAGTGACTTCGAGAGGGTATGAGTTTCAGAACAAAAGTTCTGAAATTAGATGAGAGTGATGGTTACATAACTCTATGAATATGGTCAGCACGGCACAAGGGTGCACTTCCCACTGGTGAACAATCTCAACAAGAAATGAACTCTCTAGGCCAGGCATGGTGGCTCAGGTCTGTAATCCCAACACTTTGGGAGGCCAAGGCCAGAGGATCGCTTGAGCCCAGGAGCTCAAGACCAGCCCCGGCAACAGAGAGAGACTTGCGTCATTATTAAAAAATTTTAAAAAATTAACCCGACGTGGTAGTGCATACCTCTAGTCCCAGCTACTGGGTAGGCTGAAGTGGGAGGATTTTTTGAGCCCGGGAGGTTGAGGCTGCAGTGAGCCGTGATCATGCCACTGCACTCCAGCCTGGGCAACAGAGCAAGACCCTGTCTCAAAAAATGAAAAAAACGGCGGCCGGGCACAGTGGCTCACACCTGTAATCTCAGCACTTTGGGAGGCCAAAGCAGGCGGATCCCCTAAGGTGAGGACTTTGAGACCAGCCTGGCCAACATGGCAAAACCCCATCTCTACTAAAATTACAAAAATTACCCTAGCGTGGTGGCGGGCACCTGTAGTCCCAGCTACTCAGGAGGCTGAGGCAGGAGAATCGCTTGAACCCGGGAGGCGGAGGTTGCAGTGAGCCGAGATTACACCACTGCATTCCAGCCTGGGCAACAAGAGTGAAACTCTGTCTCAAAAAAAAAAAAAAAAAAAAAAAAACAAAGAAAAAGTGGAAGAAATGTTTTGTTTTTGGAAGAAAAGCCAGGAGCCCTGGTGGCCATGCCCTCAGGAAGCAAAGCAACATTCACCGAGAAGGCATATCTTCTTTCCCTGGGTCAGCAAGACCCACCCAGGACACAGGGACTAGGGGAGACACGAGGTGAAGATTAGGGAGGGCGAAAGGACCGCTGCAGAGGCCGCAGAGCTGATTGCTTCAAACTTTTTATCGCCTGCATCCATAGCTACATCTGACCTCTGTGGGTATTTATCACACTCTGAACTGCTTTCTCATTTCTCCCCTTCCACTGGGAGCCCAGAGGCGGCGGCCCCTAGCCTACTTCCCTGTCCCAAACCACATGGCCGGGTGGGTGGGGCTTAGAGCTGGGGCCGGGCCTAGTGGGTGTGGCTTCTAGCCGGGGACGTGACTAGATAAATGACACCTAGAGCCCAGGGGCAGGGCTGGGTGGGCGTGGTTTATGGCTATGGGCGTGGCTTGCCATATAGCTCAGAATGAGGGGCAGGGCAGAGTGAGTGGGATTTAAAACAGTGGGCGGAGCCTGACGTATGGCACTTATGGCAAGGGGCCGGGCTTTGTAGGAGGGGCTTAGACTGGGGCGGGGCTGACCGTGCAGGCCCCGCCCCACCAGAGCAACTACGACGCGCCGGGGGCAGGTCCTCTCACCCATCCCGTTGCTGCGGCCGGAGGCAGCCCCCGGGCCCGGGCGCTGCTCCAGTTCCTCCGCCTCTTGCTCTGGGTGGGTGAGGCTGGACCAGGACGCTGCTCCGCGTGGCTGCGAGCGTGGGGAAGCGGCGTGGCGGGCCGGGGCCAGCCTCTCCGCTATGGCCCACTGCCCTCTACCTGCCCAGCCCGCGGGCAGCGGCCAAGACGGTGTTACCCAGGCTTGGGGGAGGTCCCCTACGTGTGAGTCTCCCTCCCTGCCTCACCCCTCACCGTTTGTCCCACCCGAAGCCTTCACGGGGAGAAGGGGTTTCCAGCAAGGGGGCCCTCCATGGGCCAGCACGCAAGGTGCACTGGGGTGGGCGCTCTGGGGACCTGGGACCCAGGGGTTGGAGCAAGAGACGGGGTGATCCGGGAGTCGAGGCCCCGAGTTAAAACCCGGAGTTCTGAGGACCACAATTGCTGTGAATGAAGGCCAGACCTTCACATTCGGGGCTGGACTGGCCTCTTCCATTCCTGCAGCTGCTGGGGGCATTAAGAGTAATCCGCTATCGGCTGGGAGCAGTGGCTCACACCTGTAATCCCAGCACTTTGGGAGGCCAAGGCAGGCGGATCACCTGAGGTCAGGAGTTCGAGACCAGCCTGGCCAACATGGCAAAACCCCGTCTCTACTAAAAATGGTGGTGCGCACCTGTAATCCCAGCTACTTGGGAGGCTGAGGCAGCAGAATCACTTGAACCCAGCAGGTGGAAGTTGCTGTGAGCCAAGATCTTGCCATTGTACTCCAGCCTAGGCGACAAGAGCTAAACTCCATCTCATTAAAAAAATAAAAATAAAAGAGAAATCCGTTATCAGCAGGGGTCCTCTTCACCAGTGTGTGAAATCAGCACAGCTGGGGGAACAAGTGCCCCCCAACACCGACTTCTGTTCTGCATCTCTGATGATGGGAGCAGTTGAGGGTGATCTCCATCCTGTAGCTCAGATAAATTCAGAGACTAATATCCCAGAGCCTGCAGGGTTGGGCGGGCAGGCAGGTGTCTTTCTAGACAAGCCCAGTCAGTTGCAGCGGCCAGGTGGTGGGCAGGGGCGATGAGATATTCTGGGAAGCCTGCACCAGCCACCACCATCTGTGCCCCACCCAGTGGCAGGCACCTCTAGTGGGATGTAGGATGTTCCTGGGTGCTCACCATTGGCCCAACTGTACAGAGGAGGAGACTGAGAGTCAGAGAAGCCAAGTTATTTACTTTTTTTGTTGGCCAGGAAAATCTAATTTTTATTTCTTAAATACTGTGAAGAAAAGAACAGTCCCCCAGTGGGGAAGCGCCACAGAGCAGATGCCTGGGAGGTCACTGACAAAGGCGCGGGGGCACTGGGAGAACTGGCAGAAGTGGCGTCCTCCTGTAGTCACTTTTGCATATCAGACCCCAGTTGCCTGCAGCTCTCCTGAACTCTGGTGCCTCCAGGTCCCTGATGAGACTCTTGGCTTCTGATGAGCCCCCACTGCCCTGCATGGTCATGAGTCTTGTAGGAGCCCCATCTGCCAGGCCTGGACTCCTGTTGTGCCCAGCTGCCTCCCTTTATTTTTTTGAGACAGAGTCTTGCTCTGTTGCCCAGACTGGAGTGCAGTGGCATGATCTTGGCTTAGCGCAACCTCCACCTTCTGAGTTCAAGCGATTCTCCTGCCTCAGCCTCCCAAGTAGCTGGGACTACAGGCGCCCACCACCATGCCTGGCTAATTTTTGTATTTTTAGTAGAGACCATGTTTCACTGTGTTGCCCAGGCTGGTCTCGAACTCCTGACCTCAAGTGACCTGCCTGCCTTGGCCTCCCAAAGTGTTGGGATTGCAGGCTTGAGCCACCATGCCCAGCCTCCAGTTACCTCTTTTTTAAGAAAATTTGGTTACTTGAAAGATCTTTCTTCTTTTTTATGTAGGCATTCATGTATTGCTATAAACTTCCCTCTTAGAACCACTTTTGCTGCATTCATTGGTTTAGATATATTGTATGTCCATTTCAGTTTGTTTCATGTTTTTTGTTGTTGTTGTTTCTGTTTTATTTTGTTTCGTTTTTAGAGACAGATCTCCCTCTATCACCCAGGCTGAGTACAGTAGCATAATCATAGCTCACTGCAGCTTCCAACTCAAGTGTTCCTCCCACCTTAGTCTCCCAAATAACTGGGACTACAGGTGAGCATCACCATGCCTGGCTAGTTATTTTTATTTTTTGTACAGATGGGGGGGGGTCTCACTATGTTGCCCAGGCTGGTCTTTTTTTTTTTGAGGCAGAGTCTCGCTCTGTCCCCCGGACTGGAGTGCAGTGGCCAGATCTCAGCTCACTGCAAGCTCCGCCTCCCGGGTTTACGCCATTCTCCTGCCTCAG
>NW_012115377.1:5582149-5583693 GCF_000951035.1 Colobus angolensis palliatus | reverse complement strand
CCTCGGCCTCCCAAAGTGCTGGGATTACAGGCGTGAGCCACCGCGCCCGGCAATCTTACATTTGTTTAGGCTTGCTTTGTGGTCTAACATGGTCTATCCTGGAGTATGTCCCCTGTGCACTTGAGGAGAATGTGTTCCACTGCTGTCAAATGGAATGTTCTACATAAGTCATTACTTCCATTTGATCTACAGTGTATTTCAAATTCAGTGTTTCCTTACTGATTTTCTGCCTGGATCTGTTCATTGCTTTTTTTAATTTTTTATTTTTTAGACAGAGTCTCAGTCTGTCACCCAGGCTGGAGTACAGTGATGTTGTTATGGCTCACTATAGCCTTGAACTCCTGGGCTCCAGCAATCCTCCCATCTCAGCCTTCCAAGTAGCTGAGACTACAGATATGCACCACCACACCCCACAAACTTTTTTTTAAATTTTGTGGAGATGGGGTCTTGCTATGTTGCCCAGGCTGGTGTTTTTTGTTGTTGTTGTTGTTGTTGAAAGTGCAGTACAATTCCTGTATTGCAGTTCAGATCTATTCATATTTCCTTTATATATATTTCCTTTATATATTTAGGTGCTCTGATGTTGGGTGCATATATATATAATTGTTTTATCCTCTTGATGAACTGACCCCTTTTTCATTTTATAATGACCTTCTTTCTCTCATGTTAGTTTTGACTTAAAAACTATTTTATCTGATACAAGTATAGCTACCCCTGATCTCTTTCGGTTTTCATTTTCAAAGAATATCTTTTTGCCTCCCTTCACTTTCAGTCTGTGTGTGTCTTTAACAGCTGCCTCTTGCTTTGGTCCAGATGCATAGTGGTTGCCCAGCAACCGGAGGAGGAGGAGGAGGTGGTGGGGAAGGAGAGGAGGAGGAGGAAAGAAGGGTTTTTCCAGGATGTCTTGCAAGCTCTTGGCCTGATGTTCGAGAATTTGGTTAACTCTAACCCGAACCCTAAGTCCCTGATGTAGCTGACTCTGCTGGCCCCTGGAAAGTCAGTTCTGAGGGGATCCCCATCCCAAGCTAACCAGAGGCCTCTGTCTTCCAGGGGACAGCTGTAGCAGTGGCCTGGGCAGGGGCCGTGGTTCTCCAGAGGGATTCCGACTACTGGTATTACCGAGCACATGACCTTGGCTTTCGTCCCTGTGCTTGTCCTGCCCATGCAGAATGTGCGGGGGCCGGACAGCTGGGAAGAGTGACTGCCTGATCCTGGCCCTGCTGCCTGGGGCTGGAGGAGGGGTTGCATGGGAAAGAGAGGGTGGCAGGCCTTGGGGAGAGGGTCCCATAGGGTCCTGAGTCCCTCTTTGAATGTGCTGAGCTCCACTCACCCTTTCCACATCTGTTTTCTGAGTATTCTTTGTGTTCCAGTCACACGCTGGGCCCCAGGGTGACAGCAGTGAGCAAGCCAACATGTTACAGCTATCAAAGATGATGGTGACTGGCTGGGTGTGGTGGCTCACGCCTATAATCCCAACACTTTGGGAGGCTGAGGCAAAAGGATCACTTGAGCCCAGGAGTTTGAAAACAGCCTGGGCAACATAG
>NW_012115377.1:5579473-5581085 GCF_000951035.1 Colobus angolensis palliatus | reverse complement strand
ACAGGCATGTACCACCACGCCCAGCTGGTGGATGCCTTTAAAGAGAGTGGCTTGAGGTAACAAGACCCTATTAGGTTAAAATTCATTCCCACTTCATAGAGAAAGAACAATCACCTGAGGCCGAGAGAGGTTACATTGCTTGACCAAGTAACCTGACTAAGTTGCCTGTCTCTAAATAAATTAAGTAAGTAAATAAAAACAGGTGCCCAGTGATGCATGGGGAACTGGAGACAGAAGACAGATAATACCACTCTCCAGGTGGCCCTCACAGGTAACGGGGAAATTTTTTTTTTTTTTCAAGATAATGTCTCTGTTTTGTTTTTGGTTTGGGTTTCGGTTTTTTGTTTTGTTTTTTGGTTTGTTTGTTTGTTTTTGTTTTGTTTTTTGAGACTGAGTCTCGCTCTGTTGCCAAGGCTGGAGTGCGGTGGTGTGATCTTGGCTCACTGTAGCCTTCGCCTCCCAGGCTCAAGCAATTCTCCTGCCTCAGCCTCCCCAGTAGCTGGGATTACAGGCATGCACCACCATGCCCGGCTAATTCTTGTGTTTTTAGTAGAGATGGGGTTTCTCCATGTTGGCCAGGCTGGTCTCAAACTCCTGACCTCAAGCGATCCGCCCACCTCGGCCTCCCAAAGTGCTGGGATTACAGGCATGAACCACTGTGCCTGGCGGAGATAATGTTTCTGTTGCTCAGGCTGGAATGCTGTGGTGTGATCATGGCTCTCCGCAATCTTGACCTCTGGATTCAAGCCATCACCCCGCCTCAGCCCCACAAGTATCTGGGACTACAGGCACATGCCATCATGCCCGGCTAATTTTGTAACTTTTTGTAGAAACAGGGTTTCCCTATGTTGCCCAGGCTGGTCTTGAACTCCTGGGCTCGAGGGATCCTCCCACCTTGGCCTCCCAAAGTGCTGGGATTATAGGCCTGAGCCACCTCACTCAGCCTTAGGCTGCCATGCCTCCTGATCAGTGTCCTGGAGGAACATCTGCATCAGGCTGTGCGGATGTGAAGGGCATCCCACCTGTCTCCAGGGGGACCTACAGCTGAATGGTAACCTGGTGTTAGTCAGAGACCAGCAGGGCAGAACGCTAGAGAGAACTGCCAAGTGCAGAATATCTGGGGCAGGAGGTACGGGGGTGGATAGCGGAAGATGAGGTAGGCGGGGAGAAGCTATTCAGGGCCTCACATGCCAAGCCCAGAAGGGTGACCTTCATCCATGAGGGAGCTGCTGAAAAGATTTATTTATTTTTATTTATTTATTTATTTTTGAAACAGAGTCCTGCTCTGTGGCCCAGGCTGGAGTACAGTGGCGTGATCTTGGCTCACTGCAACCTCCGCCTCCTGGGCTCAAGTAATTCTCCTGCCTCAGCCTCCCAAGTAGCTGGGATTACAGATGCATGCCACCACGCAGAGCTTATTTTTGTATTTTTAGTAGAGATGGGGTTTCACCACGTTGGCCAGGCTGGTCTCGAACTCCTGACCTCAGATGATCCGCCTGCCTCGGCCTCCCAAAGTACTGGGATTACAGGTGTGAGCCACTGCGCCCACCCTGAATAGATGTATTTAGCCATGGGAGGGTTATGGTCAAGTCTGCATTTGAGCTCTGCCAAG
>NW_012115377.1:5568833-5578703 GCF_000951035.1 Colobus angolensis palliatus | reverse complement strand
AAAAAAAAAAAAAAAAAAAAAAAAGTCCTATCAATGTAAAGAAAATAAGAAATCTTAATCTGAAAATCATAAAAGATAAGTGGCGGGCAAGGTGGTTCACGCCTGTAATCCGGGCACTTTGGGAGGCCGAGGTGGGTGGATCACCTGAGGTCAGGAGTTTGAGACCAGCCAACAAGGAGAGAAACCCCGTCGCTACTGAAAATGCAAAAAGTAGCCAGATGTGGCGGCGGGCACCTGTAATCCCAACTACTAGGGAGGCTGAGACAGGAGGTTACAGTGAGCTGAGATCACGCCACTGCACTCTAGCTTGAGCCATGGAGCAAGACTCCGTCTCAAAAAAAAAAAAGATAAGTAACTAAGTGAAAATTACTCACCTTAGTCTCACCCCTACCTCACCAAATACTTTTTGTCACTTCTATATCTCCTTTTAAACCAAATATTAAAACCTTTTTTAATGAAAATTATTTACTACACCACCCTCTGGGAATTGCTTTATCTACTATTTGCAGTAGAACTATATACTATAACATCCCCAGGGTGGAATAGCAGACAGAGAATCTCAATTACTGTAGCATTTGGCCTAGTTATTTTCCTCATATCAGGAATAACAGTTGCTAACAAAAAAATAACACGAGTCTTCCCAAACACGCGCCTCCGCCTGTCATTGGGAAAAAAATGTTGCTTCTGTCTCAACCAATCGGACCTAATAAGAAACGCTGCTGAAGGCTGGGCGCGGTGGCTCATGCCTGTAATCCCAACACTTTGGGGGGCTAAGGCGGTCAGGAGATCGAGACCATCCTGGCTAACAGGGTGAAACCCCGTCTCTGCTAAAAATACAAAAAAATTAGCCAGGCGTGGTGATGTGCGCCTGTAGTCCCAGCTACTCAGGAGGCTGAGGCAGGGGAATCGCTTGGGCCTAGGAGGCGGAGGTCACAGTGAGCCGAGACTGCACCACTGCACTCCAGCCTGGGCGACAGAGCAAGACTCTGTATCAAAAAGAAAGAAAGAAAAGAAAAAGAAACGCTGCTGAAAAGTCTAGGACTAATGTTTTTACCCTGCCTAATTAACCTTCTATAAAAATTTTTAACCAGCAGAATCACGGCCATTTCGCAGTCAACTACCCAAAAACACCTACACACAATGTTGCTCCCGCAGTCAATCCAAGACCAGAAAACTCTCCGCGCCTCCCCCGACTCCTGACGTCAGCAGGAAGTAGCCAGAAAGAACACGTCGCCCCTTGTCCTTTTACAACTATACGGTCTGGAATGACAAAGCAGGAGCACCGTCCGACAAACCCCGCCAGTTTCAGTTCCAGCTCCCTCTCTAGTCTCTTGCATTTCAAGGAAATCACTTATCTTCCAACCCACAAGCAGCCAGAAAGAGCAGATAATAAAACACAGATAAGACAGCTCGGGCACAGAGGAAAATAGGGGGAAAGTCTCTTGGGTAACTGCCAAATTTCACCCTCATACAATGGGCCCCAGTAAAACAGTGGGGCCTTACTTAATAAGCACATTCCTTTCCCTTCAGGTGAGCTGAAATGGGGAAGCTAAAGGCTGACTTTAGCGGAGGAGAGGAGGCGGGTATGCCTGCAGCTGCAGGAAGATATATGGGAACAGACACACAACTCTCCCTCCCAGACAAGCACAACAGAGACACTGAAGCAGTTCAAGCCTCTGATAAACTCTCTCACCCTGAATCCTTAAAAACTCTTAGTCTGGGCCAGGCACGGTGGCTCATGCCTGTAATCCCTGCACTTTGGGAGACTCAGGTGGGCAGATCATGAGGTAAAGAGCTCGAGACCAGCCTGGTCAACATGGTGAAACCCTGTCTCTACTAAAAATACAAAAATTAGCTGGGCACGGTGGCACATGCCTGTAATTCCAGCTATGAGGGCAACTCTGTCTCAGAAAAAGAAAAACCAAAACCAAAAAAGCAATAAACAGGGCCGGGTGCGGTGGCTCACGCCTGTAATCCCAGCACTTTGGGAGGCCAAGGCGGGTGGATCACGAGGTCAGGAGATCGAGACCATCCTGGCTAACATGGTGAAACCCCGTCTCTACTAAAAATACAAAAAATTAGCCATGCATCATGGCGGGCGCCTGTAGTACCAGCTACTCATGAAGCTGAGGAGGCAGGGGAATTGCTTGAACCCAGGAGGCAGAGGTTGCAGTGAGTCGAGATCGTGCCATTGCACTCCAGCCTGGGTGACAGAGCAACACTCCATCTAAAAAAAAAAAAAACACCCAAAAACCAGAAGCAAACAAACAAAAAACCCAAAAACAAAAAAATTTGGGCCGGGCGTGGTGGCTCACGCCTGTAATCCCAGCACTTCGGGAGACTGAGGTGGGCGGATCACGAGATCAAGAGTTCGAGACCAGCCTGGCCAACATGGTGAAACCCCATCTCTACTCAAAATACAAAAATTAGCTGGGCCTGGTGGCATATGCCTGTAGTCCCAGCTACTCAGGAAGCTGAGGCAGGAGGATGACTTGAACCTGGGAAGTGGAGGTTGCAGTGAGCCGAGATCATGCTATTGCACTCCAGCCTGGGCAACAGAGTGACAGTCCATCTAAAAAAAAACACAAACACACACACACATTTTCCCTTTAGCATTGGTTCTAAAATTCAAAGATGAGCTGTCCTAGGGAAAGGGAACAAGGATTACCCTAGGACATGTTGAAGAATTTGGAAAATGTTTCATTTTCAAAATGTTGATTGATCGATTGAGACAGGGTCTCATTCTGTTACCCAGGGTGGAGTGCAGTGGTGCGATCACGGCTCACTGCAGTTTCCAACTCCTGGGCTCCAGTGATCCCTCCCACTTCAACCTCCCAAGTAGCTGGGATTACAGGTGTGCACCATCATGCCCGGCTAACATTTTCATTTTTTTGTAGAGACAGGGATCTCACTATGTTGCCCAGGCTGGTCTTGAACTCCTGAGCTAAAGCGATTCTCCTGCCTCAGCCTCCCAAAGTGCTGGGATTACAGGTGTGAGTCCATTGCACTTAGCTGGGAAGCATTTCAAAGTCAGCTGCATCTTGACTTTGACTATTCAGAATATTAAAAAATGAGTAAGTGGCCGGCGCGGTGGCTCAAGCCTGTAATCCCAGCACTTTGGGAGGCCAAGACGGGCAGATCACGAGGTCAGAAGATCAAGACCATCCTGGCTAACACGGTGAAACTCCGTCTCTGCTAAAAAATACAAAAAAACTAGCCGGGCGAGGTGGCGGGCGCCTGTAGTCCCAGCTACTCGGGAGGCTGAGGCAGGAGAATGGAATAAACCCAGGAGGCGGAGTTTGCAGTGAGCTGAGATCCGGCCACTGCACTCCAGCCTGGGCGACAGAGTGAGACTCCATCTCAAAAAAAAAAAAAAAAAAAAAGAATAAGTAATAAGAAATAAAGAACAAAGCTACCATGAAACAAAGATTGGACCCTTGGGTCTTTATAGGGATCACTTTTTTCGCGGGCAGGGATGGCGGTAGGGTCTCCCTTTGTCATCCAGGCTGGAGTGCAGTGGCATGATCACAACTCACTATAGCCTGGAACTCCTGGGCTCAAGTGATCTTCCTACCACAGCCTCCCAAAGTGCTGGGATTCCAGATATGAGCCACCAGCCTGGCCTTTTAAAAAAATTATTTGGGCTGGGCATAGTGGCTCACGCCTGTAATCCCAGCACTTTGGGAGGCCAAGGCAGGTGGATTATTTGAGGTCAGGAGTTGGAGACCAGCCTGGCCAACATGGTGAAACTCCATCTCCACTAAAAATACCAAAAAACTAGCTGGGCGTGGTGGTGCATGTCTGTAATTCCAGCTACTTGGGAGGCTGAGGCAGGAGAATCGCTTGAACCCGCCAGGTGGAAGTTGCAGTGAGCCAAGATCAAGCCACTGTACTCCAGCCTGGATGACAGAGAGAGAGTCCATCTGAAAATAAATTTAAAAAATAAATAAATTGGAGAGAACACGAGTCACTTTGTCTGCTTCTCCACCTCCCTAGCGAAGCTCTCTATGGCATAAAGCTTGAAGGAATGTGGTCTACCTAAGCCCTGACTGTGAAACCTTTTTCCATTGAGTTCCCCCATCTCCTAGGAGATGCTTGTCACGGCCAGCAGCTCTGCCAGGTTACAAAGCTCGTGCCAGGAAGGGCAAATGCCAGCCTGACTGCCCGGCGGCTCTCCAGGGCTGACTCAGGGCTGCAGAGTAGAGGCTGGTATGAGTCTCTTGTGGCTGCTGAAACAAATGACCAGAAACAGAGCAGCTTAGAGCGACACAGACTTATGATTTTACAGCACTGGAGGTCAGATGTCCTAAAATTAAGGCGTTGATGAGGCTGGTTCCTCCTGGAAGCTCCATTTTCAGCCTTTCCCAGCTTCTAGAGGTACCCACAGCTCTAACTTGGGGCCCCTTCCTCCACCTTCACAGCTAGCAGCACAGCCTCTTCCAGTCTCTTTCTGACAGTGACCCTCCTGCCTCCCCACATTTTTTTTTTTTTTTTTCTGAGACAGAGTCTTGCTCTATAGCCAAGGCTGGAGTGCAGTGGCTCCATCTCACAGCAACCTCTGCCCCCCAAGTTCAAGCAATTCTCCTGCCTCAGCCTCCCGAGTAGCTGGGATTGCAGGCATGTGCCACCATGCCCAGCTAATTTTGTATTTTTAGTAGAGACAGGGTTTCTCCATGTTGGACAGGCTGGTCTCGAACTCCCAACCTCAGGTGATCCACTCGCCTCAGCCTCCCAAAGTGCTGGGATTACAGGCATGAGCCACAGAGACCAGCTTTTTTTTTTTTTTGAGACAGGGTATCGCTCTGTAGCCAAGGTTGAAGTGTAGTGGCTCAATCTCAGCTCACTGCAACCTCTGCCCCCCACCTGAGTTTAAGCAATTCTCCTGCTTCAGCCTCTCAAGTAGAACTGGGACTACAGGCATGTGCCACCACGCCTGGCTAATTTTTGTATTTTTAGTAGAGTTGGGCTTTCACCTTGTTGGCCAGACTGGTCTCAAACTCCTGGGATCAAGGGATCCACCTGCCTTGGCCTCCCAAAGTGCTGGGATTATAGGCATGAGCCACGGCAACCAGCCCCTGCTAATTTTTTTTTTTTGATACGAGTCTTGCTCTGTCGCCAGACTGGAGTGCAGCGGTACAATCTCGGCTCACTGCAACTTCCACTTCCCGGGTTCAAGCGATTCTCCTCCCTCAGCCTCCTGAGTAGCTGGGACTACAGGCACATGCCAATACACCCAGCTAATTTTTGTATTTTTACTAGACACGGGGTTTAACCATGTTGGCCAGGATGGTCTCGATCTCTTGACCTCATGATCCGCCCACCTCAGCCTCCCAGAATGTTGGGATTACAGGCGTGACCCACCGCGCCAGGCCCCAGCTAATTTTTAAAAATATTTTGTAGAGACTGTGTCCTGCTATGTTGCCCAGGCTGGTCTCAAACTCCTAGGTTCAAGCAATCCTCCCTCCTCGGCATCCCAGAGTGTGGGGATTACAGGTGTGAGCCACCGTATCTGGCCAAGGGGGCATTATTTTACCTACCACAGCATCCGTGGGGGCCAAACTCCTAAGATGGGGGGGTCCACGGGAAACTTCCTGAGGGAGGTGATGTGTGGGTTTAGTTCTGGAAGATTGCAGGGCTGGGGGGGGGTCGTGCTATGTGGGAAGAGGATTCCAGGCTGAGAGAACAGAGTCCATAGAACAGCAGGCTCCTAAATACCTACCCCAGACGTGACCTGGAAGCTCTGTTCTGGGAGAGTGCAGTTCTCATCTGGGGTCGATTTTGCCCCCAGGGGACACCTGGCTGTACCTGGAGAGATATTTGCCTGTCACCACTTGCGTGGGGGGGGTGAGGGGGGGCGGGCGGTGGGCTGCCAGAGAGCTGCTAAATAATCTAGAATGCACAGGACCACCCCCTACCAGGAAGAATCAGCCAGCGGGCAGCCTAGAGGGTGAGAATGCTTCTGTCCTCATCCCTCCGGACTCAGAGGGGGTTTCCCAGCAGGGGCAGCTGGAAGGTTTTTACTGGGTGACCTTTGGCCTTTCCACCCCTGGCCCCACCCCCCACCCCGTCTCCTGCTTTTCTTGGGAAAAGCTGATTTTAGTTCCTGGTGACCCTTGGCCTCCTCAGGGAACAGAAGCATTTGTGTGGGCTGATGGCTTCTACCTCTGGAATGTGACTGCTCGGCCTGACCCGAGCCCTGGAGGACGAGGGATCCAAGAATAGCGATGTTTTTCTCTCCACCCCTAGGCCTGGCCCGCTCTGGCCTCCGGATCCCGTGCCCCTCGCTGTGCTGGAAGAGGTGGTCAGGCAGACAATGTCTGAGGGGACGGTCTCGAGCCTGTGCTGGTCACTGGGCTGGAAAGGAGCGGGTTTGTTCATGGGGCACAGGGCAGAGACGATGGGATTTGCGGAGGAGGGGTTGGGGTGGGGTGGTGGGTCTGCACCTTGCCAGCACCCCGCACCCCAGGCCTGCCCTATTCTCCCTACAGCTCCTTGTCCCTGCTGCCTCTGAAGGACTTATGTCACTCATCCCCTCAATGGCCCCCCCTTGGAGTTGGCAGGTTCTCCTTGGGCTGGAGCAGGAGTGGAGTGCCTCTCTTGCCGACTGGAAAAGGGACCCCAAGCTTGGGAGGCCTGATCCAGTGGGGCAAGGGCACTGGTGCCAGTGCCGGAGAGGGACTGGTCCCTGCGTGGGGGCCTCGTGTCTGCTGCGATGTCATAAACCTACCTGGTGTCCTCAAGACAGGCCCTCGAAGGTAGGGCTCACTGCTCGTTCATCTGGTCCGCAAGCTTCGACTGCCTCATGGGTGCCAGGCCCCCCACGCGGGGCACTGGGGATACCAAGGGGGACAGATCTCCGCCTCCTTCCTGAAGGAGCCTGCAGGGACCCAGGAGAGCAGGGCTCACATTTGCTGGTGTCTCAGTCAGGAGCCAGGCCCTGCACTGGATGCGGGAGCTGTGGTTGAGGGCAAAGCAGCTGCATTTCTAGGGGACAAGGTAGGGAGACGTCAGCCACAGGAAGGGAAGGCAGCAGGGATCTGGGTAAAGAAAACCCCAGGGGCCGGGTACCGGTGGCTTATGCCTGTAATCCCAGCACTTTGGGAGGCTGAAGCAGGTGGATCACTTGAGATCAGGAGTTCAAGACCAGCCTGGCCAACATAATGGATCCCCGTCTCCACTAACAACAACAAAAAAAAATTAAAAAATTAGCCGGATGTGGTGGCACACGCCTATAATCCCAGCTACTCAGGAGACTGAGGCAGGAGAATCGCTTGAATCTGGGAGGCGGAGGTTGCAGTAAGCTATTATGCCACTGCACTCCATCCTGGGCGACAGAGCAAGCCTGTCACTAAAAACAGACAAACCAACCCGGGTGCAATGGTATAAAGAGGAGGACGAGGAAGGAAAGTTTGTGTCCAGGGAAGCCCCTGCACCCTGGAGGGTGGAGGCTAGTTTCAGGGTTTGGCCGTCCCTCCCACGGGGGCCCACCCAATCCCACTGCTGGCTCCTGTCCTCTACCTGATGTGGCTGCAATTGCTCTGGCCAGCTGGGTGATTTCCATATGACCCCTCCCCAAGCCTGAGTCAGCAGTGTGGGTAACAAGGGCCACCCGAGGTCCTCTGCTCATCCTGCTGAAACCCCATTGGCTGTAGCACAGTCATGCGTCCCCCGGGGTGCACCCCAGTAAGACAGAAGCACATCAGGTACTGAATGGGAATGAGGATGGAACAAAGATGAAAGACCACTGAGACTGGGCGGTAGCTCATGTCTGTAATCTCAGCTGTTTGGGAGGCCGAGGTGGGCAGATCACTGTCACCCAAGAGTTTGAGACCAGCCTGGCCAACAAGGTGAAAACCCTGTCTTTACCGAAAATACAAAAATTAGCCGGGTTTGGTGGCACATGCCTGTAATCCCAGCTACTTGGGAGTCTGAGGCATGAGAATCGCTTGAACCTGGGAGGCGGAGGTTGCAGTGAGCCGAGATCGTGCCATTACACTCCAGTCCGGCCTAGATGAGAGCAAGAATGTCTCCAAAAAAAAAAGACTAATACGGCCGGGCGCGGTGACTCATGCCTATAATCCCAGCACTTCGGGAGGCCGAGGTGGGTGGATCATGAGGTCAGAAGATCGAGACCATCCTAACATGGTGAAACCCCATCTCTACTAAAAATACAAAAATTAGCCGGGCGTGGTGGCGGGCGCCTGTAGTCCCAGCTACTCGGGAGGCTGAGGCAGGAGAATGGCTTGAACCCAGGAGGCGGAGCTTGCAGTGAGCCGAGATCGTACCACTGCACTCCAGCCTGGGTGACACAGCGAGACTCTGTCTCCAAAAAAAAAAAAAAAAAAGACGAATACATCCCTTTTCCCTAGCTGTTTCTTCCTCTCCCAGCTGGACCTGAAGCCACCGCTTTAACTGCACCATTGAGAATGTCCCTGTCTCCCCCAAATTCAAGCCTCTTAAACCTCAGGCCCTTGATTGGCTGGAGTACCCACAGATGTCACCATGAACCCACGATCTCCCACCCAGCTGGGCTCCTCCCCTCCCCCAGAGCAGCCCCTTGCTGTAAAATGGGGCTAACAGAACTGAACAGGCTGTTACTGTGAGGATTTGAGTGTATCAGTACAGTGCTTGGCCCAGGGCCCGGGAGCCACTACTACTCTACAGGGTCACAGGCCTCCCGACCGTAACTCCTATAGGTGCATCATTTACCGGGCCAACCTGAGTGCTGGGCGTTTAGGTAGTTTCCAACCAGAAGGTAACTTATTAAAGATCCTAAGACACGTCCTCCTGCAGGCAGCCCTTCCACAGGTGGCTTGGGGGTAATTTTCAGTGGTATAATCACAAGCTCAGACTATGAACCCTCTTTTTTTTTTTTTTTTGAGATGGAGTCTCGTTCTGTTGCCCAGGCTGGAGTGCAATGGCGCGACAGGCTCACTGCAACCTCCGCCTCCCAGGATGAAGCGATTCTCATGCCTCAGCCTCTCCAGTAACCAGGATTACAGGCGTGCTAATGACTGCCATGCCCAGCTAATTATTATATTTTTACAGAGCTACTGAGCTCAAACTCCTGACCTCAGGTGATCTGCCTGCCTCAGCCTCCCAAAGTGCTGGGATTACAGGCAGGAGCCACTGGGCCTGACCTTTTTTTTTTTTCATAGAGACAGGTGCTTTCTATGTTGTCCTGGCTGGTCTTGAACTCCCGCAGTCAAGCAATTCTCCTTCTGCCTCAGCCTTCCAAAGTGCTGGGATTACAGGCGTGAACCACCACGCTTGGCCTATGAACCCTCTTACATGCTGGGTATGCATTATCCAAAGGGTCTCTCCAATTGAAATGGCAGCCACCCCTTTGGAAAGCAAGTGTTGAAGTCCTGGCAGCATTGGAATGATCCTTGCTGTGACCAACCCCAGCCAACAGGCCCTCCCCTGATGCCCAGTACATCCACTCTTAGGCTCCTAGACTCCCCTTCTCTTCTTGGGAATTGTCTGTTTCTGATCTTTGCACCTTTGGTGCTTATCAATTTGCATGACCTTTTAATAGACTGATAACACCTAGTGCTACAGTTTCAATGTTCGTTCCCTCCAAAACTCATGGTGAAACTTAATCCTTGATGTAGCAGTCAGTGTTGACAGAGGTGGGGCCTTTAAGGGGTGACTGGGTCATGAGAATTCTGCCCTCATGAACAGATCAATCCATTCATGGGTTAACAGATCCATGGGTTAATAGATAATGGGTTATCATAGGAGGGCAACTGGTAGCTTTGAAAGAATAGGAAGAAGGGGCTGGGAGCACACATCTGGAATCCCAGCACTTTGGGAGGCTGAGGCGGGCAGACCACAAGGTCGGAAGATCGAGACCATCCTGGCTAACAC
>NW_012115377.1:5566906-5567493 GCF_000951035.1 Colobus angolensis palliatus | reverse complement strand
CCCCCAGCTAATTTTTATTTTATTTTTATTTTTTGATATGGAATTTTGTGTCCCCCAGGCTGGAGTAAAAGTGGCGCGATCTTGGCTCACTGCAACCTCTGCCTCCCAGGTTCAAGCAATTCTCCTGCCTCAGCCTCCTGAGTAGCTGGGACTACAGGCTCCCGCCACTATGCCCCGCTAAGTTTTGCATTTTTAGTAGAGACAGGCTTTCATCGTGTTGGCCAGGCTGGTCTCAAGCTCCTGACCTCAGGTGATCAGCCTGCCTTGGACCATCAATGTGCTGGGATTACAGGCATGAACCACCCCACGCAGGCTTGATTTTTCAAAGATGTTTTAAAGTTAGAGTCTTACTATGTGGCCTAAGGGAACTCCCTGCCTCAAGTAACCCTCCTGACTCAGCCTCCGGCATAGGATGAAATTATATTCAACCCTAAAAAGGAATGAAGTACTAACTCCTTCTACAACAGCACATGAACCTTAAAAACATGCTCAGTCTGCCGGGCGCAGTGGCTCAAGCCTGTAATCCCAGCACTTTGGGAGGCCGAGACGGGCGGATCACGAGGTCAGGAGATCGAGACCATCCTGGC
>NW_012115377.1:5564211-5566131 GCF_000951035.1 Colobus angolensis palliatus | reverse complement strand
AGGGAGGGAGGGGAAAGCAAGAGAAAGAAGAGAGAGAAAAAGAAAGAGAAAGAAAGAAAAAGAAAGAAAGAAAAAGAGAGAAAGAAAGAGAAAGAGAAAGAGGAAAGAAAAAGAAAGAAAGAGAGAAAGGAAAGAAAAAGAAAAAGAGAAAGAAAAAGAAAGAAGAGAAAGAAAAAAGAGAAAGAAAAAGAAAGAGAAAGAGAAAGAAAGAAAAAGAAAGAGAAAGAAAGGAAAGAGAGAGAAAGAAAAAGAAAGAGAAAGAAAAAGAAAGAAAGAAAAGAAAAGAAAGAAAGAAAAAGGAATGGAAAGGTTATAGGTAGGATCCAGAAAGCGAACTCTGGAAAATGTCCCGAGCTGGCTCAGGCCAGTGACCTGTGTCATCTTGCGTGTGGTGTTAGAGAGGCTCCAATTCTGTGACAAGCCGTGGAGAGGTCTGTGCTGCCCTCTGGGTCACTGACCCCCATGTTGTTTACTGGACGGCCACCAAGAAGGTGCGTTAAGTGCCCTGCTGGGTTCCTGCTTTAAACAGGCTCTCGAGGTGGTGGCACCAGTACTGCCTGTCTTGTACAAATAAACAAACTGCGGCTGGGGAAAGTGAAGTAATTCCTAAAGTTAAGCATGGTGGCCAGGCACGGCGGCTCACACCTGTAACCCCAGCACTTTAGGAGGCTGAGGCAGGTGGATCATTTGAGATCAGGAGTTCTCGACCAGACTGCCCAACATGGTGAAACCCCATCTCTGCTAAAAATACAAAAAAATTAGCCCGGTGTGGTAGTGGGTGCCTGTAATCTCAACCATTCAGAAGGCTGAAGCAAGAGAATTGCTTGAATCTGGGACGCAGAGGTTGCAGTGAGCTGAGATCGTGCCACTGCACTGTAGCCTGGGCGACAGAGCAAGACTCTGTCTTAAACAAATAAATAGGCCAGGCGGTGGCTCACGCCTATAATCCCAGCACTTTGGGAGGCTGAGGCAGGTGGATCACGAGGTCAGGAGATCAAGAGCATCCTGGCCAACATGGTGAAACCCCCATCTCTACTAAAAATACAAAATTAGCTGGGTGTGGTGGCACGTAACTGTAATCCCAGCTACTTGGGAAGGTTAGGCAGGAGAATCGCTTGAACCCAGGAGGTGGAGGTTGCAGTGAGCCGAGATCATGCCACTGCACTCCAGCCTGGCAACAGAGTGAGACTCCATCTCAAAAATAAATAAATAAATAAATAAATAAAGGAAGGAAGGAAGGAAGCCTGGTATTCCTGTGTCTGCTCCAGGGCCAGTCTCTTCAGGTAAGAACTGTGCACAAGGTAGAACTGCCAATGAGCCGTGGCTGCAAGGACTCTTCACACAGCAACACCGTGGCCACCTGCCCCTCCAACTCTGACCTCATCCAGGAAGTGAACTCCAAATTGCTGCTAACCTGAAAATAAACTCAACTGCCTGAGAAAAAACATAAAGCCTCTAATCTTCTCCTATGACTGACCTCACTGGTGCTTCAGGTAGCATTGGATTGAAGTTGGGCCTCAGAACACAGGGCTTCTAGAAGGTTCTTCCGGCTTTTTGGAGCTTGCCCGGCTTCTGTTTTCAGAATGGACAGTGAACTGGGGTGGGCTGTGATGCCTCAGCTCTGTGTGGGGGCTGACCAGTGAACTGCTCACCTGACAGGCACACCCATTGCTGATGATGTCCCCAGAGTAACTCCAGCCGGTATATGGAACCCTCCAGAATTTTGAGACAGAATGGCTTTTCCCCACATCTGTCTCTAATTTACCTGGCTGCCACCTTCTCCACATTTCACTGGTCACTCAGGGTCCTGCTGACCCCACATCTTAGACATCTGGAATCAGCCTCCTTCTCTCCAGAACCCTCCAGCACTCCTCCGGCCACCAGTCCACTTTGCCGTCTCTCCTTCAGTTGTCTAGATGG
>NW_012115377.1:5561165-5562684 GCF_000951035.1 Colobus angolensis palliatus | reverse complement strand
GTTAGCCAGGATGGTCTCGATCTCCTGACCTCGTGATCCGCCCATCTCGGCCTCCCAAAGTGCTGGGATTACAGGCTTGAGCCACCGCGCCTGGCTTATTTGTATTTTTATATATATTGTTCGAGATGCAGTTTCACTCATCGCCCAGGTTGGAATGCAGTGGCGTAGTCTCAGCTCACTGCAACCTCCACCTCCCGGGTTCAAGCCATTCTCCTGCCTCAGCCTCCCAAGTAGCTGGAATTACAGGCACCCGCCACCAAGCCTGGCTAATTTTTGTATTTTTAGTAGAGACGGGGTTTCACCATGTTGGCCAGGCTGGCCTTGAACTCCTGACGTAGTGATCACCTGCCTCAGCCTCCCAAAGTGCTGGGATTACAGGCGTGAGCCACCACACCCAGCCAATAAATGTTCAATGCCCACCCCCTTTATTTCCCTGCGGCTACCATAACAAACAATCACAACCCTGGTGACTTAAAACAACTGTTTTATTTTATTTATTTTAATTTTAGACAGGGCCTCACTCTGTTGCCCAGGTTGGAATGCCATGGTGCGATCATGGCTCACTGCAGCCTCAGTCTCATGGGCTCAGTTCATCTTCCCACCTTAGTCTCCCAAGTAGCTAGGACTACAGGCACGTGCCACCACGCCCAGCTAATTTTATTTTTTGTACAGATGGGGTTTCACCATATTGCCCAGGCTAGTCTCAAACTCCTGAGCTCAAGCAATCTGTCCATCTCAGCCTCCCAAAAGTGCTGGAATTACAGATGTAAGCCACCGCATCCAGCCCAAAGCAGCACATTTTTATTATCTTACAATCCTGGGGTCAGAAGTCTGAAATTAGTTCTTAGTAGGTTCTGAAATCAAGGTGTGCGCAGGGCTGGTTCCTTCTAGAGGCTCCAAGGGAGGATCCATTTCCCTGCATTTCCCAACATCTAGAGGCCGCCTGAATTCCTTGGCTTGTGGCCCCTTCCTCCACCTTCAAGCCAGCAGTGCAGCCTCTTCCAATCTCTGATTCTGACCCTCCTGCCTCCTTCTTATAAGGACCCTGTGATGACATTGGGTCACCCAGATCATCCAGAATGATCTCCCATCTCAAGATCTTTTTTTTTTTTTTTTGAGATGGAGTCTTGCTCTGTTGCCCAGGCTGAAGTGCAGTAGTGCGACCTCGGCTCACGGCAATCCCAGCCTCCCAAGTAGCTGGGACTACAGGCGTGTGCCACCATAGCTGGCCAATTTTTGTATTTTTAGTAGAGACAGGGTTTCAGCATGTTGGCCAGGCTGGTCTCAAACTCCTGGCCTCAGGTGATCCACCCACCTCAGCCTCCCAAAGTGCTGGAATTACAGGCGTGAGTCACAATGCCTGGCCCATCTCAAAATCTTTAACCAGGTTGGGCACAGTGGCTCACACCTATAATCCCAACACTGGGAGGCTGAGTTGGGAGTATCATTTGAGACCAGGAGTTCAATAAAACCAGCTTGGGCAACATAGTGAGACCCTATTTCTAAAAAAAAATTTTTT
>NW_012115377.1:5550132-5556429 GCF_000951035.1 Colobus angolensis palliatus | reverse complement strand
CCATGGCATTCCAGCTTGGGCAACGGAGTGAGGCCCTGTCTAAAATTAAAATAAATAAAATAAAATAAATAAAATGAAACGGCTTTGTGCCATTTCTCCTGCCAGTCCCTCTGTCTGGAATTCCCCACCTCTCTTCTTTGCCTGGCCGACCCTTCCTCATGGATTAATGTGGCCCCGACACTGCCCTCCGTGGGAGGCTGATCTGTGCCCATCCCTCATCACGCTGGGTGGATTTATGTGTCCTCGTGTCCATCTTTGCCTCGGGGCAGTGATATCCTCTAGAGCAGGGACTTCGGCTCAGTCAGCTTCTGTGTCTCCTAACCTCCTGGACTCACAACAGCTTATGCTGAAGGAACGGACAGGGACTGAGAGGGACGGCAAGAAAACCCCAAACTACCGTGGCCGATGGATTCCTACTTCCTAGGATCAAAACTATGCTTCTGATTTAAAAAAAAGAAAAAAAAAGGAAAGAAAACAGAGCCAGACACAGTGACTCATGCCTGTAACACTTTGGGTGGCCAAGGCGGGTGGACCACTTGAGGTCAGAAGTTCGAGACTAGCCTGGCCAACATGGCAAAACCATGTCTCTACTGAAAATACAAAAAAATTAGTCAAGCGTGGGGGTGTGTGCCTGTAATCCCAGCTACTTGAGAAGCTGAGGCAGGAGAATAGCTTGAACCCAGGAGGCGGAGGTTGCAGTGAGCTGAGATCTTGCCATTGCTCTCCAGCCTGGGCAACAAGAGCAAAACTCCATCTCATAAAAAACTAAAAATAAAAGTGTAATCCACTATCAGTGGAGGTTGCAGTGAGCCGAAATTGTGCTACTGCACTCCAGCCTGGATGACAGAGACAGACTCCATCACAAAAAGAAAAGCAAAACCAGACAGGAACTTCCTATCTCACAATCAGAGCAGGCAAATAAAGATCTCTGAGACCAACCAGACCTGGGTTTTGGTTTTTTAGAAAATTTTTTTTAGAGACAGGGTCTTGATGTCACCCAGGCTGGAGTGCAGTGGCACGATCATGGCTCATGGCAACCTCAAACTTTTGAGCTCAAGGGATCCTCCCACCTCAGTCACCTGACTAGCTGGGACTACAGGCACATGCCAGCACTCTGGTTAAGTTTTTTTTTTGAGACAGAGTCTAGCTCTGTCGCCCAGGCTGGAGTGCAGTGGCACAATCCTGGCTCACTGCAAGCTCTGCCTCCCGGGTTCACACCATTCTCCTGCCTCAGCCTCCCCAGCAGCTGGGACTACAGGCGCCTGCCATCATGCCTGACTAATTTTTTGTATTTTTAGTAGAGACGGGGTTTCACCATGTTAGCCAGGATGGTCTCGATCTCCTGACCTTGTGATCTGCCTGCCTCGGCGTCCCAAAGTGCTGGGATTACAGGCGTGAGCCACTGTGCCCGGCCGCCTGGTTAAGTTTTAAAAAGTTTTGTAGAGACGGAGTCTTGCTTTATTGCCCAGGCTGGTCTCAAACTCTTGGCCTCAAGGATCTTCCTGCCTCAGCCTCCCTAAGTGCCGGAATTACAGGTGTGAGCCCCAGCACCTGCCCTTGCTTCCAAAGATTGTAAAAGTGGGTCAATTTAGTTCTCACAGTGCCCTCAGGAAGGGCGCCTGACCCTCGTATACACTGCCCCTAAACTTAACCACCAATAGCCCACTGTTGACCAGAAACCTTACTCAGAATATATACTGTCCATTAACACATATTCTGTATTTTATTTGTATCATATATTTTTATGATAAAGGAAGACAGAGAAAACAAGATGTACTTTAAAAAATCATTAGGAAGAGGCCAGGCGAGGTGGTTCATGCCTGTAATCCCTGCACTTTGGGAGGCCAAGTCAGGTGGATCACCTGAGGTCAGGAGTTTGAGACCAGCCTGGCCAACATAGTGAAACCCAGGCTCTATTAAAAATACAAAAATTAGGCGGGCATGGTGGCGGGCGCCTGTAATCCCAGCTACTCAGGAGACTGAGGCAGGAGAATCGCTTAAACCCGGGAGGCGGAGGTTGTAGTGAGCCAAGATCATATCACTGTACTCCAGCCTGGGGAATACAGCGAGACTCTGTCTCAAAAAAAAACAAAAAACAAAAAAATCATTAGGAAGAGAAAATACATTCATCATTCACTAAGTGGTAGTGGATCATAATGGTCTTTGTCTTCGTGTCGTCTTCACTCGGAGTAGGCTGAGGAGGAGAAGGAGGAGGAGGAAGGGGAGGAGGAAGAGGAGGAGGAGGAGAAGGGGTTGGTCTTGCTGTCTCACAGGTGGCAGAGGTAGAAGAAAATCCAGTTGTAACTGGACCTATACAGTTCAGACGCGGGACCCGGGTTGTTCAAGGATCACCTGTACTATGATAACCCCCATTTTATTTATTTCATTTTTATTTTTAGAGACCGAGTTTCACTCTTGTCTCCCAGGCTGGAGTGCAATGGCGCGCTCTTGGCTTACCGCAACCTCCACCTCCGGGGTTTAAGCGATTCTCCAGCCTCAGCCTCCCGAGTAGCTGGGATTACAGGTACCCACCACCACACCCAGCTAATTTTGTATTTTTAGCAGAGACAGGGTTTCTCCATGTTGGTCAGGCTGGTCTCGAACTCCTGACTTCAGGTGATCTGCCTGCATTGGCCTCCAATGTGCTGGGAATACAGGCGTGTGCCACCACACTGGCCTTATTTTATTTTATTTATTTATTTTTTGAGATGGAGTCTCGTTCTGTCGCCCAGGCTGGAGTGCAGTGGCGCAATCTCCACTCGCTGCAAGCTCTGCCTCTGGTTTCACGGCATTCTCCTGCCTCAGCCTCCCGAGTAGCTGGGACTACAGGCACCTACCACCAAGCCTGGCTAATTTTGTTTTGTACTTTTTAGTAGAGACGGGGTTTCACAGTGTTAGCCAGGATGGCCTCGATCTCCTGACCTCGTGATCCACCCGCCTTGGCCTCCAAAAGTGCTGGGATTACAGGCGTGAGCCATCGCGCCCGGCCATTTTATTTTTATTTATGGGAGAAAGAGTCTCGCTGTTGCCCAGACTGGAGTGCAGTGGTGCCATCTTGGCTCACTGCAACCTCTCCCTCTCGGGTTCAAGTGATTCTCCTGCCTCAGCCTCCAGAGTAGCTGGCATTACAGGTGTGTACCACCATGCCTGCCTAATTTTTTTATTTTTAGTAGACATGGGGTTTTACCATATTGGCCATGCTGGTCTTGAACTCTTAACACCAAATGATCTGCCCACCTCAGCCTCCCAAAGTGCTGGGAGTACAGGTGTGAGTCACCATATCTGGCCCACCCCCATTTTAGAGATGAGGAAGCTGAAACTCAGAGAGATTAAATGACTCGCCCAAGGTCACACAGCTGGTGAGTGCAGACCCTTTCACAAAAAAACAAAACAAAACAAAAAAGAAAAAGAAAAAGAAAAAAAAAGAAAAAGAAAAGAAAAGAAAAAGAAAAGGAAAAGAAAAGAGCTATTGATACTGGGTTTGGTGGCTCATGCCTGTAATCCCAGCACTTCAAGAGACCAAGGTGGGTGGATCACTTGAGCTCAGGAGTTCGAGACCAGGCTGGGCAACATGGTAAAACCCTGTCTCTACAAAAAATGCAAAAATTTAGGTGGGCATGGTGGCGCATGCCTGTAGTCCCAGCTACCTGGGACGCTGAGGTGGGAGGATGGCTTGAGACCAGGAAGTTGAAGTTGCAGTGAGCCAAGATGGCACCACTGCACTCCAGCCTGGGCAACATAGTGAGACCCTGTCTTTAAAAAAAAAAAGCTACTGGTAATCTAAAGATCTAAAGAAACAACATTCCAGTAGCAATGAGCACTCCTGGTGCCCCAGATCCTGGCTTTCAATACCATTCTCTACTAAAAGGAACCAGGGCCCCCTTGGAGACATGGCTGCTTCTAGGACAAAGGGCAGAAATATACAAGATAGGCCTGCAGCATTTTGTGTTGCCACAAAGTAAGCAACTGCTTCAAATAAAACAAACAAAAAAACCACTGAAAAACACATTGATGGGAATATGTCAAAGGGCCACAGAAGCCAAATTAAAGAGTGGTAGACGGCCAAAGCTGGAACAGTTTGACGGACAAAATACAGTAGTATTGGGTTATAACACAAAGCATAAAATAAACATCCAGGCTAGGCGCGGTGGCTCACGCCAGTAATTCCAGCACTTTGGGAGGCCGAGGCAGGTGGATCACCTGAGGTCGGGAGTTCGAGACCAGCCTGACCAATACAGAGAAACCCCATCTCTACTAAAAATACAAAATTAGCCGGGCGTGGTGGCACATGCCTGTAATCCCAGCTACTTGGGAGGCTGAGGCAGGAGAATCGTTTGAATCTGGGAGGCAGAGGTTGTGGTGAGCTGAGATCATGCCATTGTATTCCAGCCTGGGCAACAAGGGCAAAACTCCATCTCAAAAGTAAAATAAAATAAATAAATATCCAGCATTCCATCCTGATATAATTCAATGACCTAATACATGGGGGAGAGTAACATAAATCTCCCATGTGGAAGGATTCTAGAAAACTTATGTTTCAGCTGTGGACAAGCTTAAAAAATAATAATAATTTATGTAGGGCCAGATGCAGTGATGCAAATTTATGTAGGGCCAGATGCAGTGATCTACCTGCCTCTATCTCCCAAAGGCCTAGGATCAGAGATGTGAGCCACAGTGCCCGGCCAGGACCCTTTCTCTTTAAATAAAAAAATAATAAATTTGATAGGATCTACCCTTGATATGGTGTGATAAAAATGACACTTTACTTCATTGATCTTGCTGCCAAAAATGTGTCATCTCACTCTTACGAGAAAAACGCCAGATAAATTCCAAAAGAGGGACATTCTTACCAAAATACCTGACTGGCACTCCTCAAAACTGTCAAGGTCATCAAAAACTAGGGAAGTCTGAGAATCTGTCACAGCCAAGAAGAGCCTAACTAGATAAAAGAACTAAAAGTGAGATGGACTGGTCGGGCATGGTGGCTTACACCTGTAATCCCAGGACGCTGGGAGGCCGAGGCAGGCGGATCACTTGAGGTCAGGAATTTAAGACCAGCCTGGCCAACATGGCGAAACCCTGTCTCTACTAAAAATACAAAAATTAGCCAGGCATGGCAGGTCCCAGCTACTTGGGAGGCTGAGGCAGGAGGATCACTTGAACCCAGGAGGTGAAGGCTGCAGTGAGCCGAGATCATGCCACTGCACTCCAGTCCAGGTGACAGAGCGAGACTCCATCTCAAAAAGAAAAACAAAAAGTGAGATGGTCTCCTGGGTGGGATCCTGGAAGAGAAAAAAGATACTAGGGCAACACAAAGAAAGACTAAATAAACTCTGACCTTCAGTTAATAGCAAAGTATCAGTATTGGTCCATTAATTGCAACAAATTATCATGATTAATTTGTTACCAATATGTTACTCATTTGTAACTACAATATTTAACTAATAGGGAATAATGGTAACTCTGTTTTTTCGTTTGTTTTTAACACAGGGTCAGGTCTCACGCCTGTAATCCCAGCACTTTGGGAAGCCAAAGCAAGTGGATCACCTGAGGTCAGGAGTTGGAGACCAGCCTGGCCAATATGGTGAAAACTCGTGTCTACTAAAAATATAAAAATTAGCTGGGTGTGGTGGTGGGTGCATGTAATCCCAGCTACTCGGGAGGCTGAGGCAGGAGAATCACTTGAACCCAGGAGACACAGATTACAGTGAGCTGAGATCACACCACTGCACTCCATGGGCGATCGAGTGAGACTTGGTCTCAAAAAAAAAAAAGAAAAAAAAGGACAGGGTCTGGCTATGTTGCCCAGGCTGTTCTGCAACTCCTGGGCTCAGAGATCCTCCCACCTTAGCCTCCCAAGTACCTGGGATTATAAGCACCTGCCACTGCACCAGGCCTGGTAACTCTCTACCACTACTTTGGCAGTATTTCCGTAAATCTAAAATTTTTTATTTATTTATTTATTTATTTATTTTGAGATAGGGTCACACTCCGTCACCCAGAATGGAGGGCAGTGGTGCAATCAAAGTTCACTGTAGCCTTGACCTCCCAGACTTAACCAGTCCTCCCACCTCAGCCTCCTCAGTAGCTGGGAGCACGGGTGTGTCCCACCACACCCAGCAATGTTTTTAAATTTTTACTAGAGATGGGGGTCTTATTATATTACCTGGGCTGGTCTCAAACTCCAGGCCTCAAGAGATCCTCCCACCTCAGCCTCCCAAACTGCTGGGATTATAGGTGTGAGCCACTGTGCCAGGTTTAAATTTTTCTAAGTCTTTTTTTTTTTTTTTTTTTTTT
>NW_012115377.1:5548545-5549751 GCF_000951035.1 Colobus angolensis palliatus | reverse complement strand
TCACGCCCGGCTAATTTTTTGTATTTTTAGTAGAGATGGGGTTTCACTGTGTTAGCCAGGATGGTCCCGATCTCCTGACCTCGTGATCCACCCACCTTGGCCTCCCAAAGTGCTGGGATTACAGGAATGAGCCAACGTGCCTGGCGGCCAGGCTGGTCTTGAACTCCTGACCTCAAGTGATCTGCCCGCCTCAGCCTCCCAAAGTGTTGGGATTATATATGTGAGCCACCACACCTGGGTTAAAAAATAAAATCTATCAACAATACTAAAGTACAGATGAATGAATGAAGTTTATTTTTCATTGTGGGAACAATGATTATAGCTCCCATATCACAGAGCTATTTCTAGGATTTCGTGTTTTTGTTTTGTTTTGTTTTGTTTTTGAGACAGTCTCGCTTTGTTGCGCAGGCTGGAGTGCAGTGGCGCAATCTCAGCTCACTGTAACCTCCAACTCCTGGGTTCAAGCGATTCTCCTGCCTCAGCCTCCCGAGTAGCTGGGATTACAGGCGCCTGCTACCATGCCTGGCTAATTTTTGTATTTTTAGTAGAGATGGGGTTTCACTGTTGGCTGGACTTGTCTTGAACTGTTGACCTCGTGATCCGCCTGCCTCGGCCTCCCAAAGTGCTGGGATTATAGGCATGAGCCACCCTGCCTGGCCTATTTCTAAGATTTCACAGGAGGATGTCCATAAAGCATTTGCCATGAAGGACCCACTTAATTCAGAGGACTTGTCACCACTGTACTAACCCTATGCCGTCCAATACAGGAGCCACTAGCTCTATGTGGTTATTTACATTTGAATTAATTAAAAACTTATGCTCAGGTTTTTTTTTTTTTTTTGACATGGGGTTTTGCTCTGTTGCCCAGGCTGAAGTGTTGTGGCATGATCACAACTCACTGCAGTCTCGAACTACTGAGTTTGAGAAATCCTCTCACCTCAGCCTTTCAAGTAGCCGAGACTAAAGGCCCACACCACATCACCTGGCTTTGTTTTTTTTCTTTTTTCTTTGGTAGAGATAGGGGCTTGCTATGTTGCCCAGGCTGGTCTGGAACTCCTGGCCCCAAGTGATCCTCCCACTTCGGCTTCCCAAAGTGCTTGAGATTACAGGCATAAGCCACCGTTGTCTGGCCAGAAAGTCAGTTCTTTAATGGTACCAGCCATATGCCAAGTGCAAAAAAAAAAACAAAAACCCACAAAACACATA
>NW_012115377.1:5542534-5543681 GCF_000951035.1 Colobus angolensis palliatus | reverse complement strand
AAGACAGTGAGACTCCATCTTAAAAAAAAAAAAAAGAGAAAAAGGAAAGAAAGAAAGAAAGAAAAGAAGAACAGAAAGAAAGAAAGAAAACCCCATGGAGCCAGGGGCTACTGAATTGGATGGTGCTGATACGGAACATGCCCATTATTGTGGAAAGCTCTTCTAGACAGCACTGTGGCAGACAACAAAGAATGTAACTATTTGTTCAGTGCTCTCACCTGCTTTGGGTCCCTCTGCAAATGACACCTCTTCAACCTTCTCAACCATCCTCTTTCAAACAGCAACTTCCACATTCCCTGTGCTCTTTCCCCAATTTGCTTTTCTTAGCCTGTTGACTTGACACGGAAATCACCTGGTTTCTCTTCTGACTCCCCATCCAGCACTGCACAGTCGGATGCAGTAGCGACTGGTAACGTGTGATGGCTGAGCCCTTGAAATGCAGCCAGTCCGACTTGAGATGTGCGGTGTGGTGCGGTGCTGTGCTGTGCTGTGGAGTATAAAATACATACTAGATTTCCAAAGCAGGCAGGGGCCGAGCACGGTGGCTCATACCTGTAATCCCAGCACTATGAGACGCCAGGGCGGGTGGATCACTTGAAGTAAGGAGTTCGAGGCCAGCCTGGGCAACATGGTGAAACCCCATCTCTACTAAAAATACAAAAAATTAGCCGGGCATAGTGGCAAATGTCTGTAATCTCAGCTACTCAGAAGGCTGAGGCAGGAGAATCATTTGAACCCAGGAGGCGGAGGTTGCAGTGAGCCAAGATCGCGCCACTGCACTCCAGCCTGGGCAACAGAGTGAGACTCTGTCTCCAAACAAACAAACAAAACCAAGCAGGGCAACATGGTGAAACCTCATCTCTACTAAAAACACAAAAATTAGGCTATAATCCCAGCACTTTGGGAGGGCGAGGCAGGCAGATCACCTAACGTCAGGAGTTCGAGACCAGCCTGACCAACAAGGTAAAACCCCATCTCTACCAAAAATACAAAAATTAGCCCAGCGTGGTGGCACGCGCCTGTAAAGCTACTCGGGGAGGCTGAGGCAGAAGAATCACTTTGAACCTGGGAAGCGGAAGTTGAAGTGAGCCGAGATGCTGCCACTATACTCCACCTTGGGTGAGACAGAGAGAGATTCGTCTCAAAA
>NW_012115377.1:5540364-5541863 GCF_000951035.1 Colobus angolensis palliatus | reverse complement strand
TTTTTTTTTTTTTTTTGAGATGGAATTTCCCTCTTTCACCCAGGCTGGAGTGCAGTGGCAGGATCTTGGCTCACTGCAACCTCCGCCTTCCAGTTTCAAGCGATTCTCCTGCCTCAGCCTCCCAATTAGCTGAGATTACGGACGCCCGCCACCATATCCAGCTAATTTTTGTATTTTTAGTAGAGATGGGGGTTTCACCATGTTGGCCAGGCTGGTCTTGAACTCCTGACCTCATGATCTGCCCGCCTTGGCCTCTCAAAGTGCTGGGATCACAGGCATGAACCACTGCACCCGGCCTGCTTTGCTTATACTTCTATTGCACCGTGATGATCCAGAATGCTAGCTACTATAAAATATAACAATTAAATGTTAAGTTTAACATTTAATTAAGCTAGGTGTGGTGGCACATGCCTATAATCCCAGCTACTTGGGAGCCTGAGGCAGGAGGACTGCTTGAGGTCAGGAGTTAAACCTGTGGAATGACTGCACCTGTGAACAGCCACGGTACTCCAGCCTGGGCAACACAGTGAGACCCAATCTGTAAAAAGCTTCCCTAGGCCGGGTGGTGGCTCACGCCTGTAATCCCAGCACTTTGGGAGGCCGAGGTGGGCGGATCACGAGGTCAAGAGATAGAGACCGTCATGGCCAACATGGTGAAACCCCATCTCTACTAAAAATACAAAAATTAGCTGGTTGTGGTGGCGCACACCTGTAGTCCCAGCTACTCAGGAGGCTGAGGCAGGAGAATCGCTTGAACCCGGGAAGCGGAGGTTGCAGTGAGCCGAGATCACGCCACTGCACTCCAGCCTGGTGACACAGCAAGACTCCATCTCAAATAAATACATAAAAATAAAAAGATTATTATTTTCAGATCACACACAAAAAAAAGAAAAACAAAATTAGGCAGAGTGCAACCCCAGCTCTTTGTGAGGCGGAGGCAGGAGAATCGCTTGAGTCCAGGAGTTCCAGACTAGCCTGGGCAACAGAGCCAGAGCCCATCTTTATTTAAAAAATTAAAGTATAAAAAAAATTAAACATGAAGGTTTTATATATTTCTACTAGGGCATTATAGGTCAGCGCTGGCTTAGAATGTTAGCCCAATAAGACCAGATATTTTTTTTCTGCTCACTGCCCATACAGTGACTGACACACAGTAGGCGCTCAATGACAGTTTAATGAATGAATGAGAGGCTGAGCCTTCGGGAACTGGCTTGCTCAAAGAGCCAGCACCGATGGTGCTCTGACCACGTTCCATGCCCCGCCTCCTCAGCGCACCAGAGAAGGAAACTGAGGCCGGGCAAGGTGACGTCAGCTCCTGCCCAACCGCACTTAGTGCGGAAACGTCGAGGCCGGGATTCGAACCCAGGTTTTGTACCCGTAACCCCGGCGCGCTGACCGTTCCTACCTTACTGGGCGGCGGCGGCAGGTCACACAGGTGCGGGACATACGGCGAGCGCTCAACCAGAGGCGCCGCTCCTCAGCCACCGCCTTCCGTCAGC
>NW_012115377.1:5531933-5539610 GCF_000951035.1 Colobus angolensis palliatus | reverse complement strand
GCGCGGGGAACGCTTTGAGCACGCAGAGGTCACGGCCCACGGGCGCGCTCCCCCGGGAAATCCCACAGATTCTTTTGTGGTCGTTGTCAGAGCACCGCGGCCGGTGCGAGGTCCTTTGAGAAGTGTGCAAACCCTTCAGTAGATACACGGGAGTCCTCGGGGTGAAAATAAAATCTAAACTGCATCTTTTTTTGAGCGCCATCTCTAACAAAGCTGTTTGTGGGGCGTGGGACGTTAGGATTTGTAAAATATGTGTGTGTGTCTGTTGGAAACACAAACTGCACACAGTTGAACAATGGGGGATGGATGCCCTTCCTTCCTTTTCCGGTGCTCTGGGCTGCGGGGCTTGTTAAAATGGGTTTTGGTCCCTACTGTGTGCAGGGCAGGTGGGGAAGAACTTCTGCACAACTTCTGCACGGGCTTCCCGTGGTGGGACTGAGCCCCCTTGCTGGAAAGTGTTCATCTAAGATCCGGATGGCCAGAAGTGGGAAGATCAGGAGAGTAATCTGGCTAGAGAAGGGTTTCTCAACGTTGGCACTACTGATGTTCGGGGTCAGATAGTTTTTGGTTGTGGGTGGGGGCCTTCCCTGTGCAATGTAGGAAGTTGAGCCGTATTCCTGGCCTCTACCCACTAGATGCCAGCAGTATCCCCATCCCCCAAGTCGTGAGGATCAACAAAATCTCCAAACATTGCCAGATGTCCCGGGTTGTGGGGGAGGGGTCTCTTCCACTCTCTCATACACGCAGGTGAGAACCATTACTGAACTAAATCCCTTCCTCCAAAAGTTCTAATGCCCTGGGAGATGCTCCCAAGACCTCGAACAAGCTTGACTCTGTTGACTTAGTTTTCTTATCTGTAAAATGGGAAGGACAAAAGTGTGGTGCAGATTGAAGGGGTTGGAAAACCGGTTGCGTTGTGCGTGGTCTGTACCTGGTAGGCACTGAATAAATGATGTTATACATAACCACCAGTATTTATTGAGGATTTACTATGAGCTCGACACTTTGTGGACGTTTGTCTCCAGTCCTTGAGGTGGGTGATGTTATAATTTCCATTAATTTCCATTTTAGGGATGAAGAAACTGAGGCTTAGATGGATCACTTGATATGAGCAGTCTCATGCACTAAAGTGGCTGCGCCAGGGTTTGAACTCGGGCCCTCTGCTTCAAAACCTTTACTCTTAACAACCCGGTTTTACTGCTCCCATAATCGCAAGGCTTCAGGGCACTCCACTCAGTTGTCATTAAGTATTTTTTGTGTGCAAAGTTTTGTGCTGGGATCTGTTATCAAATTCTGCAACTTCAAGGCCCACAAAGAGGTTGAGATACGTGAACGTCTCCAAATGTGGAAGGAAATAATACTGTTTATGTTGACGCATTGGTTTTGAGCAGACAGAGTTTCAGTTTGGATGTGTTGAGTCTGAGACCATGGTGCTTTTTTTTTTTTTCTTTTTTGAGACACAGTTTCACCCTTGTAGCCCAGGCTGGAGTGCAGTTGTGCCATCTCGGCTCACTGCAACCTTCGCCTCCCGGGTTCAAGCGATTCTCCTGCCTCAGCCTCCCGAGTAGCTGGGATTACAGGCGACCGCCACAACGCACAGCTAATTTTTTATATTTTTAATAGAGACGGGATTTCGCCTTATTGAGCAGGCTGGTCTCGAACTCCTGACCTCAGGAGATCCATCTGCCTTGGCCTCCTAAAGTCCTGGGATTACAGGCATGAGACACCACACCCGGCCCATGATGCTATTTCAAGTAAAAGAAATGAGAGAATTATGAAAAAACTTTATGAAAAAAATAGGAAATTATGAAAATGTATTGCCTCTCTCACTCGCGGCTTCCCATCTCTTCCCTCTTTCCACACTGCAGCAGGAGTTCTGTAAATGCACATCTAATTGTGTCCCTTCTGATTTAAAATCTTTGGGCAGAAAAAAGATGTTTTCTTGACCTCTTTGGTGGCTTAAAAGATAAAGCTAGAAGCCCTTAGTTTGGAGTGCCAGTTCCTTCACACACTAACCCTCCCTGCCCCTGCTTGTAGCCGCCAAACTCTAACCCTCCCTGCCTGTTGTAGCCTCCACCTGGAGACAGATCTCTTCCACCTGGAGATCCGTTGCTCATGCTCCGTGGCTCAACCCAGAGCTCACTGGCCGTTTGAAGCCTCGTCTGACTGCCACTCTTCCTCCCCCCGCACCGGAATCAACTGTTCCCTCTTTGGTGTTCCCATCCCATTCAGTTTATTGAATCGAATTCAAGGCTGAATGGCAAGAGAAGCGCAGCGCCCGACTGGCGCCCCTAGGTGGCAGTAGCGAGGCGGTGCGGCCGACCCGAGCTGTGGGTCAGGGGAAGACCGACGGAAGCCAGCCTGTGGGAGGGAAGTGAGGTTCGCTCCCGCCTCTGAACGACTCTCCCTGCTCCGCTGCTGTGTCGTGGCCCCCGCTAGGCTCTGGAGAGTGTGCATGATGTGTGTAGGTCATCTCAGCCCACTCTGATGAGTGTGGTGAGAGTGATGCCCTGGCTGATGTGGAAGCCCAGAAGAGGGACCTGGGTGGGCACAGGAGAGCCCAGAATGCTTCCTGGAGGAGAGGCGGCAGTAGCGGTGGGGAGGAGTTAACCAGGCAAAGACAATGGGGTGGGGCTTTGTAGGATACAGTGAAGCCCGGAGGTGGGAACATCGCAGTGTTCAGAGAACATCGTGTGTTCAAAGAACCACGGGGGTTCTTTAGGGGCAAGAAGACTGAAGTGGGTAGTCGTGGCAGGAGTGCTCAGGTGGCCGGTGGGCAGAGGGCTTGGCTGTTACTCTGCGGTTAGGCCAGAGGGTGGCTACTGAGCAGTTTTAGTTCACTGCTCACCCTGGTGGAGAGGCTGGGGGGAGACAAGGAGAAACTAGGCACGGGCTATTGCAGTACTGAGGTGGCCCGGTAATGGCTGAACCGCTTGAGGGTCAGGACTGGGACTGCTTCTTTGTTTTGTATGCCTGATTCTTTGCTCTGTGCCTGGCACGTGGTTGATATTTTGTCTGTGCCAGGAAAAGGAAAGATTGACAGACCACTCAGAAGTGACTGGATCTAGGTACCTGTCAGACAGACATCTCTGGCTGGGTGTAGTGGCTCACACCTGTAACCCCGACAACTTGGGAGGCCAAGGTGGAGGATTGCTCAAGCCCAGGAGTTCAAGACCAGCCTGGGCAATATAGTGAGATCCCATCTCTAAAAAAAAAATTTTTTTTTTTTTTTTTTTTTTTACAGCGAGACACTTATGTCAGGGGAAGGAATCACAGGAGAGGGAACAATCCTGAACAACTCGATGGCCAGACTTATGTCATCATGAACAGAAACAGGCAGACTCAAGGAAGGGGAGTGACTAGGTAGAAGAAGATGAAGCTGGGTTTAGAGACACTGAGTTTGAAATCCCACTTAAGAGTCGGTCTAGCAGGAGGTGACAGGAATCTGTATGGGGATGGTGGCAGAGAGGTGGCAGGACAGTGAGAGATCTCATGTGTTAAACTGGCAGGACGTGGTGCTTGATTAGGTCCAAGGGAGAGAGAGAGGTGGCTTGGGGGACAGGTGGGGCTGTGCCACCAAGCGAAGTAATTAAGGGGGCGGAGGCGGTTTGAAGAGAGGGCAAGGGCAGGAGGAGAGGAGATGAAGGTGTTTCTAGCTGCAGACAGGGAGGTTGGGGAGACATACATTCACCTTGATTTTGTTCATGAAGTGTGACTAGAGACAGGTACTCTCTGTACCAGGCGCTGTGGAGCGGGGGGTGACATCCCCAGTGGAGGAAGCTGAAGCTCTGCGAAGGGGAGCGACTTCTGCATAGTAGTTCAGCCGATGAGCAGGAGACTTAGTGCCCAGCTCAGGCCTGCCAGGCTCCAGAGTCCAGGGTTTTTTCCTGCCATTCCCTGTTGCTTTGCACTTCTGTGCGAGATCCCTGCAGTGGCCTTTCGCCTTGACCAGCCAGAAAGAAGCCAGAGCTCTTAGCAGGGCTGTGGGGTGCCTGGACTGGGCCATAGGCCAGCCACACCTGACCTGCTCCTGCCCCGGGCTTCTCAGCCTGGCTGATAGGAAATTGTCACTTAGCTGGAGCTGCTCTAGCCAGGCATCCTGCCCTTCTGTGGGCCATGGGCGGGGGCCTGGAAGAAGCTGGTGCTGTGTCCACCTGAGACCTTGCCTTGCGTGGCAGTTATAACTGGGTCAGGTGGTGCTTTAGGTTTTCTGTGGCAGCAGAGCATTTCCTGAATGACCTAAGCCTTTTTTACCTTGAAGACTCAGAATGTTGCATCTGGAAAGGACCTTAACAATTATTGGGTCCAAGCCCTGTCAGATGATGTGTGAAGTGTCAAGATTGAGCCTGAAGATAGATTTGACTGTTCTAGTTTTGCACTGGCTCAAGTGGTTTAGAATACCTGCTCCATCATGATGCAATGAAAGCGATTCTCATGCATGCCTGGTGGAAACAGCCTCTTTTTCTGTTACACATAAAGATGCACACATCTCTCTCCCCTGGATATGTGCTAGATGATCTACGGATGTGAACAACATCAGTGATGTCACGTAGACAACCAGGATTGTTTAAAATAGTGCATTGGAGTCAAAAACCTAGTGATCTTGACTCACTGCAACCTCTGCCTCCCGGGTTCAAGCGAGTCTCCTGTCTCAGCCTCCTGAGTAACTGGGACTACAGGTGTGTACCATCACGCCCAGCTAATTTTTGTATTTTTAGTATAGACGGGGTTTCACTGTGTTGGCCATGCTGGTCTCAAGCTCCTGACCTCAGGTGATCCGCCTGCCTCGGCCTCCCAAAGTGCTGCGATTACAGGCGTGAGCCACCACACCGGGCCAGGAAGGTAGCTTGTTAAAGATGAGCCAGCCTGGTATAGTGGCTCTCACCTATAATCCCAGCACTTTGGGAGGCCCAGGTGGGAGGATGACTTGAAGCCAGCATGGGCAACAAAATGAGACCCCTGTCTCTATAAAAAATTTTAAAATCAGCTGGGTATGGTGGCACCCACCAGTAGTCCCAGCTACTTGGGAAACTGAGGCAGTTTGAGGTTGCAGTGAGCCGTGATTGTGCCACTGCACTCCAGTTTGGCAGCAGAGAAAGACCCTGTCTCAAAAGAAAAATAAATAAGTAAAAATAAAAGTGAGCTGGGAGACCAGGTGTGATGGCTCACACCTGCAATCCCAACACTTTGGGAGGCCAAGGTAGGAGGATCACTTGAGCTTGGGAGTTGGACCAGCCTGGGCAACATAGCGAGATCCCTACTCTTTAAAAATATATATATTAATTTTGAAAAATGAGCTGGGAAGTGAAGGAGAGGACACTTGTGCCCTGCAGAGGGAACAGCCAAAACAGAGGCCTGTAGCATATTGGCAAGAAGCTGGAGTGAGCAGGAAGAGAGGGTGGTGACTGAGGCTGGGGAACCACCTAGGTCCGATCATGAAGGACCTTGCCAATATGACAGTTGCACTGTCATGACAACTTGAGGCCTGGCCCTGACACTTATTAACAGCACGCCTGACTGTGAGCATCATCGCGTGACCTCCGAGCCTCAGCGGGTGGTGACCACTGACAGGGAAGACCAGAGAGGCAAGCATCTTGATTGCGGGGCAGTGCAGGCCTTGCACCTTGAGAGCCAGAGGCGGCTACAACTTGGGAGTCATTGATAATTGAGTGGTGACAGGCCTGGTTGCAGTTGGAGTTTGTGGGACAGAAGCTGATTTGGCCCGGGATTGATGATGCAGATTTGGAGAAGATCAAGGGAAGGGCCTCCAGAGAGTGGGGTGGGGGCCCGGAAACACCATGAAACTGCTTGGGGGTGCAGGTTGTTGGTTTCTCCCTTGTTGCTCGTTGACCAAGAACTTGACCTGCTAGGGCTGCTCAGCCTTGACTCAGAGTGTCAGGAGGAACAGGGCCGCAAAGCAGAAGTTCTCTTTTTAAACCTTTTAAAATTTATTTTTTATTGTGGTTTTGTTGTTGTTTTTGAGGCAGGATCTCACTCTGTCACCCAGGCTGGACTGCAGTGGCGCAATCATAGCTAACTGCAGCGTTGACCTCCCAGGCTGTAGTGATCCTCCTGACCAAGCCCCCCGATTAGCTGGGATTGCATACAGGCATGCATCACCATTCCTGGGTAATTTTAGTTTTTTTTTTTGTAATGATGGCATCTCTCTGTGCTGCCCAGGCCGGTCTCGAACTCCAGGCTCAAGCAGTCCTCCCACCTTGGCCTCTGAAAGCGCTGGGATTAAAGGCATGAGTCGCCACACTCAGACAATTTATTTTTAAATTTGCATGTAGGAAAATTCATTCTTTGGAGTAGAGTTCTCTGAGTTTTGACAAATGGATAAAGTTGTTTGATTACCACCATAATAAAGATTGGCAAGTTCGCTCTCCCACAAACAGAAATACTCCCTCCTCCTATCCCTGTGTAATCAACTTTTCCCCTCACTCCCTAACCCCAACGACCGCAGATCCATCCCTATGGTTTTGCATTTTCCAGGGAGGCACAGAAATGATGTGGCAAGATGTATTTGAGATTCACACAAGTAGCATGAATTGGTGGTACCTTTTATTGCCTAGTAGTAGTCTGTTGTATGGTACATCCCAGTTTATCCATGAATGGCTTGAAGAATATTTGGGTTGTTGTAGTTTTGGATGATTATGAATAATACCACTCTACACATTTATATACAGATTTTTGTGTGAACATAGATTTTCCTTTCTATTGCCTTAATACTAGGAGTAGGATTGCTGGATCCCATGCTAAGTGTATATTTCACCGTAAGAAACTGCCAATCTGTTTTCCAAAGTGGCTGTCACATTTTACATTTTTGCATTCCCACCAGCAGTGCATGAATATTCTGGCTTCTCCACATCCCTGCCAGCACTTGACATTGTCTGTTTTGTTGCTGTTAGTTGTTTTTGTTTTATTTTGTTTTAGCCATTCTAATAGGTTGGTAGTGGTGTCTCGATGTGGTTTTAAGTTGACTAATGATGTTGAGCATCTTTTCATGTGCCTGTCTGCCATCCATATATATTCTTTGGTATAGTGTCTGTTCAAATCTTTTGCCATTTTTGAAACCAGGTTGTTTGCTCATTATGTTGTTTTTTGTTTTTGTTTTGTTTTGTTTTTCTTTGGAGACAGAGTCTGGCCCTATTGCCCAGGTTGGAGTGCAATGGCACGATCTCGGCTCATTGCAACCTCTGCCTCCTGGGTTCAAGCGATTCTCCTGCCTCAGCCTCCCCAGTAACTGAGATTACAGATGCCCACCACCACGCCTTGCTAATTTTTTTGTTGTTTTATTTTTGTAGAGATGGAGTTTCACTATGTTGGCTGGACTTGTCTCAAACTCCTGACCTCAGGTGATCCACCCACCCCAGCCTCCCAAAGTGCTGGAATTCCAGGCATGAGCCACCACATTGGCCTGCTTATGTTTCGAGAGCTTAAAAGAAAGTGTTCTGGGCCAGGCGCCGTGGCTCACACCTGTAATCCCAGCGCTTTGGGAGGCCGAGGCAGGCAGATCACGAGGTCAGGAGATCTAGAGCATCCTGGCTAACACGGTGAAACCGCGTCTCTACTAAAAAACTACAAAAAAAAAAAACTAGCCGGGCGAGGTGGCGGGCGCCTGTACTCCCAGCTACTCGGGAGGCTGAGGCAGGAGAATGGCGTAAACCCGGGAGG
>NW_012115377.1:5527392-5531532 GCF_000951035.1 Colobus angolensis palliatus | reverse complement strand
CAGGAATTCGAGACCAGTGTGGGTAACATAGCAACATAGTGAGACCCCATCTCCACAAAAAATAAAATATTAGCCAGAAGGCTGAGGCAGGAGGATTGCTTGAACCCAAGAGTTTGTAGCTACAGTGAGCTATGCTTATGGCAGTGCACTTCAGCCTGGGCAGTGGAGTGAGACTTTGACTCAAAAAAAAAAAAAGTGTTCTAACTACAAGTCCCTTTTGCAAATGTTTTCTCCAGTTGGTGGAATTTAATTCTCTTAGCAGTATCTTTCACAGAGCAAAAGTTTGAAATTTTGATAATATCCAGTTTATCCTTTTTTTTTTTTTAAATGAAGTGGGCTTTTGGTATTGTGTCTGAGAAATCTTTGCCCAGCCCAATGCCACAAAGATTTTTCTCCTAGAAGTTTTATATTTTTACATTTTAAAACAGAGGTCGGCAGTTTTTGTGTGTGTGAAGAGCCAGATGGTAAATATTCTCAGCTTTTTTGGCCATACGGTTGCTGCTACTAAACTCTGTTATTGTGGTACAAAACTATCTATAGACAGACAATACATAAACAAATGAGACAGGCCGTGTTCCAATAAAACTTTATTTATAACAACAGGCAGTGGGCCAGATTTGTACCACAGGCCATGATGTGTGTTTCAGAAGGTCCAATTTTCCCAGGCCTAGAGGATACCACACTGTGGACAGTAAGCCTGGGGCAGCCATTGTCCATCTCACCGTCCATGAAAACAGAATGAGGGAAAAAGCAGATTATATGTGTAACTCTCAGAGAAAGGGCGAAGAGAAGGAAGGGTAAAGGAAAAAAGAAGGGGAAATACTTGAATCACATTTTGAACATGCTTCAGTGTGCATTTTAATTCTTCAGAGTTAACCCTTGGGGTCTGTTTGGATCAGCTTCCAGCAAATGTTTTTGTCTGTTTGTTTGTTTTTGAGCCAGTGATCTATTTTAAAATCTCATGGCCACAGATGGTGTAACAGACACGTGGAGTTTCTCATGATTAAACTCTGTAGGTCCCGAGCTGCTACTGAAAGTTGATATTTACCCATTCCCTATTAACGAATATTTGGAATTCTATCCAGTTTTACACTCTTATGAACCATGAGTTGGTGCCTTCCTTGCACTTTTGTTTCATTTTGTTTTCAGACAGGGTCTTGCTCTGTTGCCCAGGCTGGAGTGCAGTGGTACCATCATGTCTCAGGCAGCCTTGATCTCCTGGACTCAAGCGATCCTCCCTGCCTTTGTCTCCCAAGTAGCTGAAACTATGGGCACGGGTCACCATGCCCACTAAATTATTTTTATTTTTTGTTAGAGTCAGGGTCTCATGTTGTTGTCCAGACTGGTCTTGAACTCCTGCACTTGAGTGATTATTTCTGTAGAAAGATCCTGCAGTTGTGAGTCAGGTTATATACCATCTCATACTCAGATCAGTAGCAGGTGATCTTGTGCTGGATTTTATTCCATGTGACTGGCAGAAAGTAGCATCTGGTTTTCTTTTGCATTTTCTTCATTGTTCATGAAGATGAAGTTCAGTGTCTTTTTCTGGACTCATGAGCCATTTGAATTTCAGGCCTTTATTATAAATTGCTGCTCACATCCTTTGCCTTCTTCCCTCTTGGTTACGTCTCTTCTTTTATCCCTTACCAATTTGTAGATGTTCCGAATTAAGTTTTCCCAACCTTGGCAGCACTGACATTTGGGGTCAGATAATTCTTGGTTGTGGGGCTCTCCTGTGCCCTGAAGGATGCTTTACAGCTCTCTGACCTCTACCCACCAGATGTCAGTAGCACCCCCCCACCCCCAACCCCTGGCCCTGACCAAGTCACAGTAACCAAAAATGTCTCCAGACATTGCCCAGTGTCCCCTGGGGGGGCAGAATGGCCCGGGGTGAAAACCACGGGTCTAAATAATAGAATATGCAGTGAATCTTTTCTCCAGGCTACTCCTCCTCGTCTAGGTCTATGATGCCTTTTGCTGTACAGAAGTTTTTAATTTCATGGAGTCTCACTTTCCAGTCTTTTTTTCTATGGCTTTTGATGCTAACCTACTTTTTAAAGAGCAGGGAGCATAGGACATCCTCAAATAAAAGAAATGCTAGAAAATTGTACTGATTTTGCTCATTGTCTGAGAGTAGTAGGAGGGTAGGGAAGACCTGGATGTTTCCACCAGAAAGAAACCAGACCTAATTCGTCCCTGAGCGTTGATTCAGGGAGTAGGTAGGAAATCTCCACATGAGAGGTGTGTTCAGATTTTTATGTAATTGCTGGCAAGGCTATTTTTAAAGAAGGCCAAAGGCGCATGACTGTGGGCACTGGGTGTTCAAACATAACATAGAATTGAGCAACGGGGATCTGGGGAAAGCGGTGGGCTCTCACCGAGACCTCCAGGTGGGTGGCCATCCTCAGGGTTGACTGCCTGTGTGTTTAGAGGCAGGGATTGAGGGGCCTCTGAGAAGCGAGCCCAGCGTGTGGCGCACTTTCAGCAGGGCAGGCTCGGCATGCTTGGCCACATTGATCTGGACTCTTCTCCAAAGTCATCACTGGCTCTGATGTTTATCACTGAAAGGAAAGACTTCAGCAACTGAGAAAGACTTTTCAAAGCCTGCAAACTGTGAAGACCAAGTTCTCTGACTGGTAGAGAAACCCTCGCCTCCTTCCAGCTCAGTCACTGCATCTTTGGGAATAAACAGGTGCAGAGGACCATTGCCTGCCCGCCCTTCAGCAGCAGAGTGTCCAGGGGTGGGGTTCAGGTACACCCCACAGGCTCTGGACATGGGGAGAAAGCAACCGGAAATCTGGAATGCTCTTGAGAGACAACCCAAAGGCTTTTCTACAGGATCTTAAATTGTGGTGCTGGAATTGTTCATAGGTCTCTTCAAAGCCCTCTTAGTGAACTTGGAGTTGTTCTGTTTTGTGTCCATAGACTATTTTTTAGAGCAGTTTTAGGTTTGCAGGAAAATTGTGAAGTGGAGAACACTTGTTCCGTAGCGTTACAATGAAGTGTATTGACTGAATAAAATTTTTTTTAAAATAGAAGCCGGACACAGTGGCTCATGCCCGTAATCCTAGCCCTTTGGGAGGGTGAGATGGAAGGATTACTTGAGGCCAGGAGTTCAAAATTAACCTGGGCAAGATACCATCTCTACAAAAAGTGTTAAAAATTAGCCGGGCATGGTGGCACATACCTGTATTCCCAACTACTCAGGAGGCTGAGGTGAGAGGATCGCTTGAGGATCTCCCAGGAGTTCAAGGCTGCGGTGAGCTGTGATGGCACCACCACACCCATTATTAGCATCTCACATTCACATGGTATCTCTGTTATTCTTAGTGAATCAATATTGACACATTATTAGTAACTAAAGCCCGTAATTCAGATTAGAGTTCACTGTGTATATTATTCATTCTCTGGGTTTTGACAAACATGTATTGTCACATCCACCATTATGTATCATGCAAAATAGTTTCACTGCCCTAAAACCCTGACAATCCTGTGTTCCACTATTTGTTGTCCCCCCCCACCCCTGACCTGCATCCCTGGCAACCACTGATCTTTTTCTCTGTAGTGTGCCTTTTCCAGAAGGTCGTAGAGTTGGAATCATAACAGTATACTGTGTTCCTTCACTTAACAATATATGTCTTATCTGGCTTAATAGCTCATTTCTTTTTATCATCAAAGAATATACCCATGTACAGCTGAACCACACGAATGTTTACTCATTCACCCATTGGAGGAGATCCTGGTTACTTCCAGGTTTTGGCAATTATGAGTGAAGCCGCTGTAAACTTCCACATGCAGATTTTTATGTGGCTGTAAGTTAACGTGCAGTGTAGAAAAGAATCTCTAAGTGCAGGGCCAGAAGCAGTGGCTCACGCCTCTAATCCCAGCACTTTGGGAGGCTGAGGCAGACGGATCACCTGAGATCAGGGGTTCGAGACCAGCCTGGCCAACATGACGAAACCCCGTCTCTACTAAAAATACAAAAATCAGCTGGGCATTGTGGCAGATGCCTGTAATCCCAGCTACTCAGGAGGCTGAGGTAGGAGAATCACTTGAACCTGGGAGGCAGAGGTTGCAGTAAGCCGAGATTGTGCCACTGCACTCCAGCCTGGGTGACAGAGTGAGAATCTGTCTCAAAAA
>NW_012115377.1:5515595-5526777 GCF_000951035.1 Colobus angolensis palliatus | reverse complement strand
ATGGTCTCGATCTCCTGACCTCATGATCCGCCCGTCTCGGCCTCCCAAAGTGCTGGGATTACAGGCTTGAGCCACCGCGCCTGGCCGAAAAAAAATTTTTTTAAGTGCAAATGCAGTTACTAGTTTTGCCTTCATATACTGCAATATGAACATTTTGAGTTTACTTGCTCTTTTTTCCTTTGTAGATTTTTGAAAAATACAATGTCTAATGGTTATGAAGACCACATGGCCGAAGACTGCAGGGGTGACATTGGGAGAACGAATTTGATCGTCAACTACCTCCCTCAGAACATGACCCAGGATGAGCTGCGCAGCCTGTTCAGTAGCATTGGCGAAGTGGAATCTGCAAAACTCATTCGGGATAAAGTAGCAGGTAAACATATGGAGGCGTTTTAGTAATTTAGTATTGGTGGCCATCCGTTGGGCATTGTCTCTTCTGCCTGTGACTCTGTGGCATTCCTCAGTGCAGGATGACTACAGTCTTGAAACGATGGCTGTGGAGTTTCGTTTTTATTTCAAACTCCATTTGTCCATTGCTCTTGTATAAGATCAGACATAAGTTCCCAAAAGAGGAAAAATTCATTGTAAGACAGAGAGCGTGTACAAAATAAGACATTGCAAGGAGAGGAAGGAACCAGAGACAGGGCATTCTGAGAACTGGAAGGAGCCGGAGAACCACAGCCTGACCTGGCTTGGCCTGGGCAGGTCAATTGGGTCCGATGTGTGGAAGGGACCCCGGCGAGTGTACTGTCCAGGGCAGGCGCAGGCAGGCCCGCCCCTGTCTGTCCAGGCCCCCATGTTTGGTCAGGCCCAGGTCAGCAGAACACCGACGACCTCGTGGACAGCCCTTCATTATGTTTGGGCTGCTCTGTTTACTGTCAACGCCATCAACTTGAACTTCTGCACCATGCTGAGCTTGAACTCTCACAGGGGCAGGTTCCTGGCAGCTGAAAGCCCTGATGTTCCACTCTCTCACAGTGGGACTTCTAAGCCTCTGTGTCCCCATCTGGAATGTGGAGATTGTGGCTCCTACATCCTGGTGGTCCCTACCTCATAGGTGTTTGCAGAGGGCCTGGCACCTGTGAAGGCCCTCCTTACAGAGTGGCCTCCATTCTGAGAGTGTGGCTTCAAGGACTCTGGAGAGAATTACGGACAGACCATGTGTGGAGCTATCTTCCTCCTCCTCTCCCAGTGCCCCCTCTTCCTCCTCCTCCCTCTACCCGCCACCACCCCCCGCCTTCCTTTCTGTCTCCACCCTGCTTTTAGGAAGCCAAGGAGTGGCCATTCCTCTCGGGGCTGTGGCTGCTACCCTGGATTTGGGGACTGTGATTCCCTATACTGAAAACTCATTTCAGGCTGCGCATGGTGACTCATACCTGTAATCCCAGCACTTTGGGAGGTCGAGGTGGGAGGATCACTTGCTCAGGAGTTCAAGACCAGCCTGGGCAACATGGTGAAACCCCATTTCTACGAAAAATACAAAAACTTATCTGGGCGTGGTGGTCCGCATTTGTGGTCCTGGCTACTTGGGGGGCTGAGGCAGGAGGATTGCTTGAGTCTGGGGGGTTGAGGTTGCAGTGAGCCGAGATTGCACCTTGCTAAGTACCACTTCGTACTAAAGTGTCTTCTACACTTGAGCCTGGGCAACATAGTGAGACTTCGTCTAAAAAAAAAAAAAAAAGAGAGAACTAATTTAAAAGTTAAACGCTGGGCACAGTGGCTCATGCCTGTAATCTCAGCACTTTGGGAGGCCAAGGCAGGCAGATCACCTGAGGTCAGGAGTTTGAGACCAGCCTGGTCAACATGGAGAAACCCCATCTCTACTAAAATACAAAAGTTAGCCAAGCATGGTGGCGCATGCCTGTGATCCCATGCCTGTGGTGCCTGTGATTCTCCTGCCTCCGGAGGCTGAGGCAGGAGAATCACTTGAACATGGGAGGCAGAGGTTGTGGTGAGCTGAGATTGTGCCACTGCACTTCATTCTGGGCAACAGAGTGAGACTCTGTCTTAAAAATAAAATGAAAGTTAAAAAAAGTTTCTATTATGAAACGTTTCAAGCATACATGGACATAGAGCAATGTGTTGGACCTAATGTACCCATCGATGCACTTTATCTTCAACAGTTCCCCAGTAACCATTAGACACCTGACCCCCCAATAACTCCCAAAGAGCCTGTCTGGCGGCTGTACAGGGAATTCAGATGCGGGCACTGAATACAAAAGCCTTCTCTCCTTCCAACTCCAAGAGTCTGATTTAATAAACGCCTTCTCAATAGGGATTTTATGCAGTTTACAAACTTAAGCAGTGTTAGAAAGTTCTAGAAGCCAGCATCTCTCTCTTGCTCCAGGAGACCACCCTGAATAAGAGAAGAGTTTAAAAATTCTCCTGTGCCACTAACAAGTCTCACCTTTTTCCTCTGACTTTCTGGTGGAAGGGAATTTTCCTTGATATTCCTGAGCACTGGAGATTTTGCAAGCAAAAAGCATTCCCACAGAATTTGCAGTCGTTCTCCTGGAACCTGACTTCTTTGTCTACTTCCTTGTGGTTTTCACAGGAATGTGAGCTATGCTAGTAGGAACACCTAGATTTGGCTCAGTCTGGAGAGAACTGGTTTTGAGAATCAGTGAAGTCTGCAAAAGTGTAATTTGGAAATTATTTCAGTTCAGAGGTGAGCCCTGTCTTATCTTTGGACGGTAGTTAGTAACTGACATACCAGGAGTTGTGGAGTGGCTGGGCCTGCGCTTTCATCTTGGCCCAGCCTCTTGCTAGCAGCTCTTCAAGTGACTGGAGCTTTATGGAGAACATGCTGCAACCTGGCTTTGCTCAGCCTGCCGCCAGTGTGGGCAAACCTCTTTGCTGGCAGGGCCCAGGGCGTGGCCCTAGGTCTCAACACCCCTCTCCCCAGCCAGCTGCTTTCTCCCAGCCCCCCGGGATAGCCTCTCACCCGGCCAGGCAAGCACCCCGGCAAATCTGATCCCTGGCCTAGCGTATCTTACAACACGGGTGTCCCTGAGCCCCACAGGAGCCATTTCCCTGTGTTTGCCCTCCTCAGGCCTCCAGCCACCCACTTCACCCTCAGCTGATGACACCTCCCGCTTCACAGTGGAACTAACAGCATCTCCAGCTCTCCAGCTCCAATCTTTCCTTCCCTTCCCTTCCCGGCTTCCCAAGAGCCTCAGGCTCTCCAAGTGCCCACTTTTCCTGGACTTCGAGTGTCTTGAAAGGAATTCCTTCCAGATTCCCAGCTTCCTCTAGCTTGGAGTTCCTCCACGTCCGTGCTCCTGACGTCGGGACTGGACACCATGCTGGACGCTGCAGGTGTTGAGCAGCATCCTTGGCCTCCACCCACATGGTCCCAGCAGTGACTTCCCAGTGGTGAAACCTAATAATGTCCTTCCATTGCCGCATGTCCCCTGGGAGGCAGTCTCCCCTAGCGAGAGCCACTGCTGTGTGTGTTGGCCTCCCACCCACATACTGTCCTGTTCCCTGTCTCTTCCTTCCAGAAGCATCCTCTCCCATTGGTTTTCAGGAGCACCACCTCCTCCCACCTGTCTGACTGCCCCTGAGGCTGTCTGTCTTTAGCACCTTTCCCCAGCCTTTGACTCAGCCGGTTATACCAGAGGGTTATGCTCAGAGGATTATGCCAGAGGGTTATGCCATTGTCCTCTTCTTCCAAAGCCAACGTTCAGCATGGGCAGAGTCACTCCATGGCTCCCAGCTGCCCTTTGTCTGCCACCTCCTTTTTGACCAGAAAGCTGTCCTGAGCTCCAGATGCCCTTGGCCCCTCAAATGCAGTATATTCCAAACTGACGTGAGTCTCCCTAAAGCCAGCTGCTCGTTTCCAGTTGTCCCCACCTTAGCCGATGGCACCACCGTCCACTTGGTAGCTCTGCTTAGAAATCTAGGAGTGTCCTTGGCTCTCGTCCTCCTGGGTGTTTCTTCAGTCCATCCCTTTCCCCTCTCTCCTCAGTCACCATAGCCCAGGACACCACTGCCTGTGGCCCGTGCGTCGTTTTGGCCTCTTAACTGGCCCCCTGTGCTCCCTGAAGACCACCCTCTTCACTGCCGCAGAGGGGCCTATTTGACAGCCCGCATGTGACCCTGTCACTCCCCTCCTCAAACCATTCACGTCCTGGCCCTATTTGCTTAAGGAGGCCTCCCCTGGCCCAAGTGTCGGATGCTCCGCTGTGGGTTCCCATGGCACCCGGGCCGACCTGCACCCGGCACTGACCTGGAGCTTTCTGGTCCAGCACATCAGTATTGCTCCTGGAGGCTGGAGCTTTGTTAGTCTCTGTAGCCCTAGACATAGCCAGTTGGTGTTTGCGGAGTGAAGGAAGGAATGAATGAATGAGTGGTACTGGGGAGGGGGAGAGTGCAGATCATCATTCAGCAAATACTGGTTGAGTGCCAGCCATGGGCTGGGCACTGGTGGCAGGAGGAAGCAGGGGCCATCAGGCTGAGAGGAAGGGACTGCCCCATGTGCCGCCCTCAAGACTCGGAATGTTTCTGGCTGGCCTGGCCCTGGTCCCTATGTTGGGGATATGGTGTTGGTTGGTTGTTGGCTGTTCCACCCACAAACACCAGCTAAGGAGGCCACTGCAGCGCCCAGTGGTCCTACCCACTGCCTTCCTGGGCAGCCCTGCCCTGGTATCTGGTCTCTCCACGGTGGCCCCATATGTCCCTCGGGAGATCAGAAGGAATCAGCCCACCACCCTCATGGGCCTGTCATGCTGGAGCCACCAGGCTGCAGCCCTGTTCACGGCTTCTGTCTTGCTGTGTATCTCTGATCTGGTTAAAGTCCGCATCCCTGCCCGCGGCTCCTGAGAACCCTGGGCGCTTGCCCCCTCTCCCCACTTGCTGCACCCCCTGCACTCCTCCAGTCAGGCCCTACTCTTAGGCGCTCGTGATTCTCTGAACACTGTTCCCTCTGCAGGAATGCCCTTCCGGACTTTCCCAGCCTGACGGCTTTTTTCTTAATATGAGTCATGTTTACTTCTCACAGAAAAAAACTTAAGCATGAGCCAAGCAAAAAAAAAAAAAAAAAAATCACCCACAATCACACCGCCGTTACCTTTTGGGCACATGTCCCTCCAGATGATTTTCGTTACGTATTTGTGGCCGTAAGCAGTCATGTACTTCTACAGAACGGGCTCTCCCTCAGGCTGCAGATCAACTTTCCGTCCTATATCTGGACATTTTTCCACTTCGCTGAACATCTTGCGATCCCATCGTTATGCGGTCACATAGTATTCTGCTTTCCATTTGTTGATATTTGAAAGACCCGCTGAGATAAATGTCCTGGCACAAATCTTTGCTCACTGGTTATTTCCATAGCAAGTCTTCCTGCCTGCGAAGCAGCAGATGGGAGAGCACACCTTTTAAAGGCTCTTGGTCCCTGTCGCTAACTCACTCTCCAGGGAACTCCTAGTTCACCTTCCTTCTGTCCGACCCTGCCATCCTCTAGCCTTGGCAGGATTTCTTACCTTGGCCACCCTGTGAGGGACGAGCGACATCCAATCAGGGTGATTCCTATTTCTCATGAAGTTCATCACTGTTTCTATTTAGTGGTTGGTTGTACTTCTTTTGTAAAATACCCTTCTTGTCCTTCGCCCATTTCTTTTCTTTTGCGGACCTTTGCTGTTTCTTATTTATTGCTGAATTAATTCACTTCCCACCTCCAGTCTCTGTCTTTCAGTGAAGTCTTCCCTTGAGCCTTTAAAGAGAGAACTCACAGGACCTGCCCTCTTCAGTGCAGAGGAGGGCTTCACCCACAGGGCACTTGCCCCCTCAGCCCTGCACCCCACGTCAGGTCAGGGCGCTGCCCGCTGCAAGAAGCACGGAGGGATGGAAGCATTGTGTCTGGCAGCGTAAGACAAGGAAGCAGCTCTCCAGTCTTAACCCTCATCCAAAGAGTGGGAGAAATGTGCTTGGAAGTTCGAGAGCACTAACTGGGGTGGGCAGGGTATGGGTGCCCTGTAAGGCATCCGTGGTGCTCCCCGCAGAGGCAGCTTTGTCTTCTCCAGGCAGCAGCTCTCAGGGTGCAGTCCCTGGGCCAGCAGCAGCATCGGGATACCTGGGGAAATGAGAGTCTCAGACCCCATCCAGACCCCTGAGTCAGCCACTCGGGGTGTTTGACCATCTGTGCTTTAACTAAACTTCATGGAGGGGGATGCTGATGCCAGGCAGGCAGAGAACCAGAGCCCAGAACCCTTGTCCTGTGGCCAGAAAGGGTGCAGAGGCTCTTCTTCCAGTTGAGGGAAGTGAGAGCTGGGCATGCACTGGCCTCTGGGACAGCCCTGCATCTTACTCCTGGGTTCTGTGTCCTGCTTTCCTCCCTGCCGATCTCCTCCTTCCTGCTTCCCTATGTTTCCCACCTGCACCCTCTCCATCCCATCCCCCATCCCAGGGGCCCCGTTTGCCCCCCAAGCACCTACATCAGGCAGACCCACTGCGGCCTGTGCAGGAGCAGGCCCCTCTGAGCTTGGCTCCCTGTCCTCCTGCTCCTTCACAAGCCCTCAGGCCTCCTGTCTTGGGGCTGATCTGCTATCTCCAGGCAGGGGCTCTGGCAGGCTCTGCTGTTGGCGGGCAGGAGGAGCATCTGTAAGGAGTTTGGAGATGCGGATTCCCACGCCTGCCTGACATCCTGGGTCCCAGGCTGGGGTAGGGGCGTCTAGGGAGCCAAGTTGTTGCCTTGAACTCCAGATGCCCCTGGTGCAGGTGGCTTGTGGACCCTGCCCGGAGAAACAGTAACTTGGGGGCCCATTTCCACTTCTTCTCTGGAGGCTTCCTCTCCTCTGCATGACCATGGGAAGCCCCATGTCCCTCATGCACTGGAATCACCAGGGAGCTTTAAAAACCACTGAGGAGGCCAGGTGTGGTGGCTCACGCCTATAATCCCAGCACTTTGGGAGGCCGAGGTGGGAGGATTGCTTGAGCTCAGGAGTTTGAAACCAACCTGGGCAATGTGGCGAAACCCCATCTCTACAAAAAATAAAAAAATTAGCCAGGCATGGTGGTGCGCCCCTCTAGTCCCAGCTACTTGGGGGGCTGAGGTGGGAGCATCACCTGAGCCTAGGAGGCAGAGGTTGCGGTGAGCTGAGATCCTGTCACTGCACTCCGGTCTTGGCAACAGACTGAGACCCTGTCTTGAAACCACTGAAGCCAGCTGGCAACCCCCCCCTCCTCCTTTTCTGAGTTCATTGGTTGGGGGTGTGGCCTGCGCAGTCAGTGGTGGCTTAGAAAGCTGCCCAGGTTGATTTGTATTGGAGGCAAAGGTGGAGGTGGGCGGTCAGGTGCTGGATGAAGCCCTTCTGGTCTACGGCCTCACCCAGCAGGTGGAAACGAGGACACCTTCATCCCTCACCTTTCTCCCTTCCCACTGCCTCTAGGCATCCACCACAGAGAGGAGAGCAGACTCTGGGGATGAAGCCAGGCCTTGACTCACAAGGCCCAGCCCGTAGGGAGGACAGGGCCCTTACCCCACTACCCCACGTGCAGTCCTCTGGGTGGAGTATTCATCGACTGCCCTGGCCGGTACACGTAGCCTGCATCTCCCATCTGGATTAGATCACCAGCCCACTGGCTCCACACTGGCTCTGCCCTGCTGCCAGTGACCACTTCCCAGGCCCTTGCCACACGGGCCACCTCTACTTTCTGGGAATACACTGGCGTTGTCTCTGCCTCAGAGACTTGGCACCTGCTCTTCTGTCTGGAATACTCACGCCAGCTGCGCAGAGGTTTTGTTTAAAATATCTCCTCCGCCACGGGCCCTCCTGACCCCTGTCTTAATGCTTGTCAGTTTCTCGCCACCAAGTTGTCTGACTTGCCCCCAGGGATGTGACAGCTTTCATGATGGTAGCGACCGTCCTCTGTCATGCATCACTAACCCCTAGCCAAGCACAGGGCCTGACACATAGTAGGTGCTCAGTTAATGCATCAGCTCCTTGAGGACAGAGAAGGAGCTTGACCATGGAAGGCGACAGGGGCTGCCCAAGGGTGTGCGACTCCCTCGGTGTTGTTGGCAGACTTGGGCACATGTGGTGAGGAAGAGCATATGGCAGAGACAAGGGCCAAAGGTGGGTACTCAGGGCCCGTGAGTCTCCTTGGAATGGACAGGGGATGAGGAGCCTGAGGAGGGACAGTCAGGGAGATGGAAACCTGGTGTGGTTTCCACATCCCGGAGGAGGGGTGTCCCAAAGGGGTAGGCCCTACCCTGAGCTGCCGAAAGCTCAGGGGACACATCCTGAAACGGTCCCTGGGGCAGTGACCATCCTAGGGGACCAGCCAGGACCACCCAGCCCCTGGGAGATGAGGAAGCAGGGACTTGGGCCAGGCAGGGACCATGTTTCTGTGTTGAGAGGAGCTGGCTGTGGCTGAGGACACAGGAACGGGGATTGGTGCTCGAGTCCTTACCCATGTGTGACTTTCTCAAGCAGTGCTTAGGCTGCCTGAGGCGCCGCAGCCAAGGAGGCAGGTGGTCCAGGCTTGTGGATGGAGCAGAAGGATGGGGCCCGACTGTAGATGGCGCTGAGCAACTGGAGAGCAGGTGTTCAGGAGTGAAAAAAACCCAGCCAGGCTGACGTTGTGGTCAAGAATCCGTATCACAGGAATCCCTGACCCCAGAGGCTGTCCCCTCTGGTCCTCCCCTTGCCATCCCAAGTCCCTCCCGTGGTGTCCAGTGAGTGGGTGTTCGCTTGTACCTGTGCTGAGTGTGTCACAGAGGGGGTGCGGGGACACCTGCCAGTTTCACACTGCCGTCTGGAGCGCTTGCAGAGGCCCTGGCTGTCCCGACCTGGCCGCGCTGCTCCGCTGCTTGTTCTCTGAGCTGCGATCCCAGTTCGCTCCACATGGGCCTGGTCCTGCGGTCTTGGTGCTCCGGGTTCTCACTTTGTCCAGGGCCCCAGAGCTGAGTCTCTTAGCCCCGTGGAGTTTTATTAGAAATACGGGTCTAGGCCGGGCGCGGTGGCTCAAGCCTGTAATCCCAGCACTTTGGGAGGCCGAGACGGGTGGATCACGAGGTCAGGAGATCGAGACCATCCTGGTCTACATGGTGAAACCCCGTCTCTACTAAAAATACAAAAAACTAGCCGGGTGAGATGGCGGGCGCCTGTAGTCCCAGCTACTCGGGAGGCTGAGGCAGGAGAATGGCGTAAACCCGGGAGGCGGAGCTTGTAGTGAGCCGAGATCGCGCCACAGCACTCCAGCCTGGGCGACAGAGCGAGACTCTGTCTCAAAAAAAAAAAAAAAAAAAAAAAAAAGAAATACGGGTCTAGAGGATCTGATTTTGGTTTTGTTTGTCAGGAAAGAGAGTGCCCCGTGCAGAACTAACTGCATGTCATTTCTGTAGCTGCTACGTCAGGGCCATTCCTTAAGTGTGGGCTGGGCGTCCTGACTTCCTTCCGCGGAGGGCAGTGTGGAAAGGGGTGGGAGTCACTTTACAGCCAAGAAACCTGGCAGACTGACTGCCTCGGCCCAGTGATCAGGGTCAGCACCAGCAGCCATGAGTCACGTTGACGGCCTGTGCCCTTGACGTGGTGTGATGAGAAGGGCGCTCCAGCTGTGCTCTTCCGCACCAACACCCACAGCCCCACTCCAGGCGTGACAGAGACTCCATCAAACCCGATGGAGAGTCTATGGAATATCCGACCAGTCCTCAAAACCGTCAGGGTCACGAGAAACAAGAAACTGTCGTAGTCGAGAGGAGCCTGAGGGAATGTGACTACTAAGTGTCACATGGGATCCTGGATGAGGTCCTGGGGCAGGAAAGAACATGAGGGAAAGACTAAGGAAGCGGATGGGGCATGGACCAGAGTTAATGGGGGAACGTTCATCATCACCAGCATTCTATACTCAGACGCAGTGGTACCGATAGGGAAACTGGGAGGGAGCCGTATGGGAACTTGGTATTGTCCTTGTAATTTTTCTGTAAACCTAAAACTGTTCTGAAAAATAAAATTCATTTTAAAAAGAAAGTGGCAAATCTGGGTTAAGCTCTCTGCTGGATTTGTAATCTTGCTGTCGGTGAGATGGGTCTGGATGCCCCTGGCCCAGCTGCAAGGAGGATCTCTGCCGCAGTGGGGCTCCAGGCCTCCTCTTCGGTGACCTGCTCATTGCGGTGCTCTGCCGGCTGGGGGAATGGAGCAGTGCTGGGTGAGGCTCCGGCCCAAAGCTGGTGCTCAACAGCCTTGCAAGTGCATAGATACGCTGCGGGGAGACGGGGATTGCACTCTTCCCTGTGCCTCCTCACTTCCCCTTTAGTGAGAGCGTTTAGCCAAATGTCCTATGAAGCTCCTTCTGAACCCTACCTCAGAGGCTGTCCCCTCTGGTCCTGCCCTTGCCGTCCCGAGTCCCTCCCGTGGTGTCCAGTGAGTGGGTGTTCGCTTGTACCTGTACTGAGTGTTTCACAAAGGGGGTGCAGGGACACCTGCCCGTGACCCTGGTTCTCCCCTACTGTCCGGCGGGGCTGGGGATTCTCAGCTCCTGGCCTCTCCTTGGGCTCTGCGTCCTCTTCTGCCCCACAGCGGGGTCGGGCTGGTCTCAGGCTTGGGAAGGTAAATGGAACTGGTGCTGGGTGGTGCCAGCAGACCCTCCTGCTCTGGACAAGGAAGTGGTAGAGAAACAGCAGTGACACAAACTGGGGTCCACCAGCCTGTCCACTGCCATGGTCTTCCTCATCCTCACCACCCAGGTCCACAGAGTGGCCGGCACCCACGGGACTGGTCATTCAGAAAGATGCTGTCCGTAGCATAGTGTTTTAAAAAAATATTCCTTTTTAAATAACTTTTGGGGTTATTTTAATTACAAAAATAAAACCTCTTGGCCAGGCGTAGTGACTCACATCTGTAATCCCAGCACTTTGGGAGGCCGAGGTGGGAGGATTGCTTGAGCCCAAAAGTTTTAGAACAGTCTGGGCAACATAGTGAGACCCCATCTCTACAAATAATTTTAACAATTAGCTTGGGCCTGCTGGAGTGGGCCTGTAGTCCCAGATACTCTGGAGGCTGAGGTGGGAGGCTCTAGCCCAAGAATCTGAGGTGGCAGTGAGCCGTGATCACAGCACTGGACTCCACCCTGGGTGATAGAGCAAGATCCTATCTCCAAAAAAAAAAAAAAAAAAAAAGTAACCTGTGTTCATTGCAGAAAATGTACGTGTTTGCCAAAGTAAGAAAGTTTGCTAGCACCT